>NW_009734765.1:33268-49681 GCF_000703405.1 Apaloderma vittatum | reverse complement strand
CCACGAGGGCACAGTGCTGGCTCATGGTCTTCCTGTTGTCCACCAGAACCCTCGGGTCCCTTTCTCTTTTGTTGCTCTCCAACAGGTCAGTCCCCAGCTGGTACTCGGGGTTGTTCTTTCCCAGACACAAAACTCTACGCTTGCCCTTGTTGTATTTCATAAAATTTCTCCCCGCCCAACTCTCCAGCCTGTCCAGGTCTCACTGAATGGCAGCACAGCCTTCTGGTGTGTCTGCCGCTCCTCCCATGATGACTTGATGGCGGTGCACTCTATTCCCTCATCCAAGTCAGTGATGAATATATTGCACAGTACTGGTCCCAGTACAGACTCCTGAGGGACTCCACTAGGTACAGGCCTCCAGCTAGACTCTGTCCCATTGACAACAACTCTCTGACTTCTCTCCTTCAACCAGTTCACAATCGACTTCACTGTCCGATCATCCAGACTGCTGCTTCTCATGAGTTCTTGTACGGCCAGCAGCAAGACTCATCGTGAGCTATATCTCAGTTGTAGGGAGAAAGTGAGTTGCCAGTTTGTGCAAGTAAATCACAGATGCCAAGTCCTTTCCAGAGGTATTTGAGAGAGATGCTCGATTCCTTTGTCTCTTTGTGCAACCATATGATCCCACTCATAATCTGGGTCTTGCATAATCAGTTTCTGAACATAAATTGCTCATACAGCTTTAATATAATTTTTGCATTTCTGAAGCAGAAAGCTTGAAATTAAATAACTGCAGTTCAGAAGTGTATCTCTGACTTAGTTTAGGCATGTGCTTAAAATCTATTTATTGAAATGAAGTTTGAAGAGGTGATTGAAATTAGCACATTCTTTTAAGTGATTAGTGAATTTTTATGCTTGGATACTGAGCTTATGGAGTTAAGCCAAAGCATTTTTTCCTATTGTTTTTTGTTTAGGGAAAGTTCCACAGACCTACATAAAGATAAGCACTGAAGATTTTTACATTTTGCCGTGGGGTTATTGACACCAAAAAAGGAAGAAAAAAACAATTTGAAGCGAGAAGAAATAAATGAGATTGCTACAAGTAGGAAGAAAAAAAATAAATAATTTTTTAATATGAATGTTGAATAATCAAAATTCCTGAAATGAAAGAAACTTTGCAGATTTCCTCCTGCAGTTACTAAAAAATCTTTTAAGATATATAAAGAAGCAACAATAAGTCACACCAAGGATTTTGTGGAAAGCAAGGAGGATTTCTGTTACTGAAGTTTCCAGACCATAAATGCAAAGCTAGGATTGATAGAAATACCAAGTTTTTGTTTCTGTTTTAGATGAAGTTTACAAATGTGCCCAGATATTTCTTTTTTTCTTTGCTTTGAGATGCTTGTGCAGTATAAATGGGCATATACTTCTAATCACAATAGTATAATACTCCACTGATGACACCTGCCATCAGCTCCTTAGTTTGTGTTATCTCTACAGTGGCCTTAGCTTTTAAATAGCTCATTCATTGGAGAGGATGGAAAGGTCAGTGATCTCTTATTGTTCAACAACACCAAGGGGTTTTCTGAGATTGGCAGCCAGCAGAATGTTGCAGTGAAAGTACTGTATAGAGCTGCCAGCATAGGCTTGCATAGATCAGCATTACATTACAAAAATAGCAAATGACTGATGTATTTTCTAGGTCAAGGTGGAAGAAGTTAAGTAAGGATACTGATGAGTAGGGAAGGGTGCTTACTGGGTGCAGTATTCCACCAGTTGTGAATGGATAGCATAGTTCTCTTGTCTTTCACAGTATAACAATATTTAAAGACCCAAGCACTGTAATGTTAACCCTGTTTTTAACAAATTTCAAGCAATACTATTTTTATCTTCATTTATTTATCTCTAAAATATAATGACACTGAAATAGTAGGCATCAGTGTGGACACTGTTGATGTATCTTCCTTTCTGACAGAAAGGTTGAATGAGACCCTCCAGACAGTGAAATTTCTTTTCTTCCCTTGAAATGTCTTTTGTGTTTGGAAACACAAGAGGAACTTAGCTACAAGTACCTACTTCTCTTATAGAATTCTGTCATGATTTAGGTGAAAGCTTTAGATTGTTTGTGTGTTTTCCAAAATGTTCCGTATAAATATAATGTATCTCAAATGAGCTGTTGAAACTGGAGAGAAGGAATGACTTAAGGCAACAATGTGGTTTCTCAAGATCTTCGATGGTCTGACCATATTCTTCAGTTTAGAAGTGTATGAGTAAGGCCTATATTGTCTGAAGAAAAAGTCATTAGGAAGAACAGGCTCAACAAGAAAAAGAGCATTGAAAGACCACTTAAGGACTTCTTTTAGACAGCTAATTAGTTTCTTCAGTTTTAACTATTTTTTAATTATTTTACTTTGGAAAAAGTAAGAAAAGTGAAGAGGTTCTCCCATTAAACAAGTCATAAGAATAATCTTTACTGGAAATGGATCAGCTTTAGTGCAATGCTCAGCAAATTTCTCACTGGCTTTTGGTAAAATTTGATGAAAATAATTTCTTTTTCAAAAAATATTACATCTTCTATGTCCTCTTGCTCCTTGTTTCTAGAAAGACCCAGATGACATTATAATAGCATTTTGGTTACTTAAGATAGTTTTTTTTAAATTTAGAATTTGCAGAATTCAGAAAAGTCTGTATAAATGTAACATAGGCACAAGTGACAGGAGCTGATTCTTTGCTTTCAGAATACTTCTGTGAAAGGAGTTTTGATGCAGAGCAGGTGGCTTGGCAGATAGAGCTCCACCTGGATAAACTGTGGGACATCAAACTAGCCTGTTACCTACTGACATACAGGAACTGCAACAGGAAATTGAGATGAAGTATGAAAATCCATTTGCTACAAATTCAGACAGCTCTTCAGCTACCTAAGGTGGAGCCAAAGAAGATATTATAAATTTCTGGTTTAGCTTTATGTTGAATATTTTGTAATCTTCTTTATTTTTATTTTTGTCTTTTATTTCTTACATCCTTAAACAGTTTTGGATTGGTGCAAAGGCCAAATATAGGCAGAAAATTTAGAATGTATTTGTGTATTTGTGATTGTAGAGAAGGGAGATCTACAAGTCTTAATTCTTAGGTCAGTTCATGTTCATTGTGAGGTAAAATCTGACAGAAGGTTAGGTAATGTATGCAGACTTTGGTCCTCTCTTTGCAATAAATTAAATTAAAACTTCTCTTTTTAAAAGTTAAATATATTTCAAGTCTTTTAAAAAATCACATTTTATTTTTAGTCTTTGCAAAGTCAGACTCTTTACCCACAAGACAACTTAGAATTGTCACCAAGCTGCCAGATAACAAGCTTACATTGTTCAGAAAAATATATTACAATTTCATCTACGTGTACTGTTCAATAAAACATTAGTATCTCAGCATTTTTATTTAACAATAGGCAACCTTAGGCCAGTAATTATGCAACAATTATAATCATAAAAACTGTCCCCTGCTGCTCACCTAGAAACAAGAATATATTAAACCAGTACTAACCACCTAAAAGGAAAGCAACAAACTACACTCATTTTTAATGCCCCTGCAGTGCACCATGGGAAGCTAATAATTCACCCTCTAATTAGTATCCCTTCTGCTGCTGTTGGCGCAAGGACAGACAAAGAGGTATCCGCTTCATTACAAACTTGCCTTGGTAATCTTTAAATGTCTTTCTTCTCTGCAGGTTGAATGCATGGAATAGGGGCAAATAGAATGTGCAATTAAAAAAGGTCTGCTGGTACTGCTAGTCTGACTATGCATCCTAAGTCTAATGAGTATACTAAAAAATCAAAAAAAGCAATTTGAATACATGAATCTACTTTTTCTCTTTTTGTCTATGTTATAATTCTTCCTTTTTGTCCTTCATTAGTTTCTACAATAGCAGAAGAAAAGGAATACACCAACAGTGTAAAGATATGATAACTTCACAGCATACCTGCAATGGCAGTGTTGTGTAGAATTTGAGCAGTTGGTAAATGTTTTCACTGTCGCTTGAGCAAAAGTGAATGACAGTAGGCCTTAATTAATGCTTTAGAAGATTGAGTTTAATTGTTTCAAAGAGAGTGTATCAACTTTAGAACATTTCTTTTTTGAAAACGAGAATGATTTTGCCACAGGGCACCATGGGTTTAGAAATATAAAAAGCATTTCTACATCATTTTTAATACTGTAGAGATTATACTGATAATGCTACTGTTACAATAATGTTTTCCTTTAACTCTTGTTTACATATGCACAGTGCATTTTCTTATTAGTTTAAGCTATTAAAGAAAATGTTACGTGCCTGAGGGTATTTTCAACTTGCCAATACACAGCTGATTCTAATTATTATAGAGAAATTTTAGTTTTTACCATGGCCTGCTGTTATGGTAAGAAGCAAGGCCAGCAGCATACTGGACAGTACTAAGAGCTTGTTCTCTGGTTCAAATATGGTCTAAATCAGTTGTATTATCTCCATTTCACAGCTGTGTAGTGGTCTGTGTGAAGTCTGTTAGTAGTCTCGTAACAAAAGTAGGTGTAATGTTGCCTTTTCAGTTAATTTTGAGGATTATCTATTGAGTTTCAAAGGATCTGTCTGCTTATCTCTATGTATATTTAGTCCTGTTTTCTATAACATTCTGCTTCTGCAATCACTAGAAGAGTTGTGTGCGCTCAGGAGAGTTGGATATCATGTCACATTTCTATGAACAGTCAGTAGGATGTACAAAAGTGAATGACCACAGTAACTAGCTTAAAATTGTACCTTCTATTTTGATATGCTTCAGTGCTGCTATTTGTTGAACAGATAATGAAATATCATATTTTTTGTAATAAATAGGTAGTCTGAAGAAAGTTAAGGGAGCCTCATAACACTTGTATTTGAATATTGCAAGCTAATAGCAGGTGAGGTCTGGGTTACCACTATGAAAGGATGAAGTACTCTTGTTCAGGAGCCCTCCAGCCTCAGTGGTACAACTAGTTCTGCCCCACAAGCAGTGAAGCTTCTTTAACCATTTCTATCTTTGTGTGTATTTGTTCCTGGTTGACTTGTGACTCTATATCCAAAATTGCTGAGCAAGCTACTCTTTCGTATTAGCTAATATCTTTCTCTACCTGCGATCTTCTTCCTGTCAGCCTTCCTGTTCTGTTATTTTTCTTGACAGCTTACCCTGCCTTGTGTTTCGTAATGCTTTGTTCTCTTTCCTCCTATTTCACATCTGTTACTACTACTCTTTCTCTGCTGTTCAGTGTTTACCTCTCTACTCATCTTACAAATCTCAACAGGAAAACTCAGTGTCTGTAATGTAGAATAGCGCACTGTGCTCTAACAGAAGAGTATATAAATTAAGAGGCTGATCCAGCATCCACTGAGGCTTTCCAGTATTCTCAGGAGTACTGGATCTGTTCCTAAGTTAGTTTTTAGTTTTAATTTTAATTAAAGGAACCACAAGGGAAGAGCAGGAGTGTTGTCTGTGGAATGAAATCTTGATTCGTTGTTCCTTCTATCTAAAATCTTTACATTTTACAGTTTCTTGTAGGAGAGTAAAAGGACATATAGTACATGTCATAGAATAAAAAAAGGTTTATTTCCGTTCAAATAGTGCTTCACTGTTAATCCAAATTTATCCTAATTCAAATATGGCCAAATGAAAAATGGAAAAAATTGCTATCTTAGGTTGTGTGTACATTTGAAAAGAAAGTTGATACCATTTTAGTCTATCTTAGGACTCATGTTGGGAGGTCATCCGATTTGAAATGAAAGTGAACTTTATAGAAAGCTCACAAGCTTTTATCAGTACTGTATCTGTCTCAAGAATAAATGGAGAGCATCATTAGATAGCTCCATAAATTTAGCCTTAGCACTAATTTCACTTAAAAATGTTAAAATTTGATTCGGTTGGCACTCAATCTCATCAAGATTACTTTCTGTAGAGTTGTGCACAGTTTCTGTTACTGAAGTATCATGATAAGGAAATAATTGGATATAAATTATAACATGTTGCTTTAGTGCAGCATGAAAACATTTTGCATGACTAAGTGTTGTGGGTTAGGGCTGGGCCGGCCAATATTTCTTTTTCAGTTGGAGTATAGTTGGCCTCAGAGCCTCTGTGAAAGCTAAAACAAAATACCTAGTGATATTCTCTCTAAAACAACCATATGCTTGTAATAATGACTAAATCGTAGAGCATTTGCTTTAATGCTAATGACATGTGGATTTAATGGATCTGGGTGTAGCACTAGGACACTCCTGTAACTGGCCATTAATCTAAATAGAAATATTGTCTGCCTCAGTCATTATTGCTTACTGATCTGATTCAATTGACCGTAAATTCTTATTATGTCATATGAATTTCTTCCCATCCAGTTACATGGTGCACTGCATCAAGTTACATTATTTTCCATAAAATACTATATTAAGGTCCTATTTTTCAATAATATCTGTCTGATAAAAATGTATGTCGAGGGTTAGGGCTGGTCTGGCCACTGAATGCTGACAGATGATGTCTAACACACTCTCCCCCTGCAAACAGGAAGGAAAAAGGAATGAGGCAGAGAGACTTACAGATCAAAAAGAAAACTAAACCAGCTTTAATAAAACAATAAAAAACTAATAATGAAATAATAAAAATAAAGAACTATGTACAAATATATACAAGTTCGATATCGAACCTAACCCTCCCCCTTGACAGAATCCCCACTGATACTGCAGAGCAGGTGGCACTGGGGAAGTCCCAGGCTCAGTGGCAGTGGGGATCTGGATACAGGATCTGGATTCAGGAACTCAGGATCAGGATCAAAGGCACAAGATTGTACAGAGTCCTTCCTGGACACCAGTTATTGAAGAAGAGACAAAAAGAGGCCTAAACTCTTGTGATCCCTCAGTTTAATACTGAATATGATGTGTATGGAATGGAATACTCTTGTTGGTCACCTGCACTATTACTCCCTGGAGGTGCAACCTTTTACTTCCTTGTGACCACTTTTACTTACTGGAATCCCCAGGGTGGCACACAAGAGCCAGCAGTGGTCTTGGGCACTGCAGGCATAAGTATAAGCAAGAGCTTTTCTGCATCCCAGTCTCAGGCAGTAACTAAATATCAGGTGTTATCAATGCTGATAGCAGACACTGTCTGCAAAAACATGCTGCTGAGTTCAGAAAGTGCAGCCTCTTAGAAGAGACTAAGCAGAAAAGTAAAATCACTGAACAGAATTGATTCAGTTTTGCTCAAACCAGGACAATATGTTATATGTTTGGGACAAGTTCTTGAAATACTTTTGGAACATACTAGCTTATCTGGGGGAGGCCAGTGTCTGAGAAGTGGAAGCATTAACTTCAAGCAACCATGCTATAATTGTAGTGCCAGAGGTAGCCTTTCCCTCAGAAAAAAGGTTGATCATCTATTCTGTAAGATTTTTGTTTAAATTAAGACAATGAGCCAATCATTCACAATTTTTCTTAAAGATTTTTGAAGAATTTTTGCTATGTGTTCTCTTAGTTTACTTCCTGGGTCTTCTGAGCATACGTCAACCCAGGCTGCTGATTTCATAGGCAAACTAAGAAACTGGGTGTTCCAAAACAATTGTTATGGAGTCTACAGAGTTTTCTGCTGAAAAAAAATCCTGTCAAAACTATCCATTCTTTAAATAGAATTTTGTAAAGAGCTACCTAGACGATCAATTGGCCAAGTAACCTGAAGGATCTGGGGACTGTGAAAAGCTGGAACTCAAGGAAGCGTAGCAGATGGGCAGCTCATCTTAAAGTTTTGATAGGAAAAAAAGAGAAAACCAGACAATTTTTTTGTTTTTACATTTTTAGTACACTAATTATATTGTCAGCAAACTTCTAGTGTTTGACATACTTATATTATTTGATGGGCAACTATTTTGTAAAGTTACCAGCCACCCTGGTAACATTGACTGTGGTTAGAAACAGCAATGTCCGTATCAGCAGAAATTGTATGGTACTTAGGCTCAAAAACTATGTCCTTGGCCAGCTCCCATATCCCACAAGGAGGGAAACCTGCAGGTGGAGCAACTCTTTATGAGCCAGAAGGTTAAGGAATACATATGCATACATTATTTTTTGTTGTCATTCCTTTGCACAGAACGATTCTTGGCTTGCTCAAAATGATCTATTTCCTGTGGAGTCTGTTCCTTGATTTCACTTTCCCAGAAAGGATTACACTCTGGAGGAGAAAAAAACACAACTAGACAGAAATTTCCTGTGTTTATATTTTGTAACTCCATATATCTTGAGTCTCAAATAGGTGCTTGTAGTTGCTAGTCTGACATTCTGGCCAAAGTTACTTTCAAAGTTTAATGCAGGGAAATGGAGCCAAACAAAGAAAATGTCTCAAATACAACATCTCTGATTCAGTTTGCTTTTGTAATGAATGATGGCAACCTGGGGAATTATTATAGTATTATAGTAGTAAATATATTAAAGTTATAAATATTGCTGAATAAATTTCTGTGGATTCCAGATTCATAACAGTGATATTTTAATTATATTAGTTTATGTATTTTGGGCTTAAATTTTCAGAAATATCACTATTTCTGCAAAAATTAATCATGTAAATCAAATTAGCATTGATTTTTAATCTGTAGTATTTTTCCTAGATTTATTTCTAAACATTGATCAAGTTGATAAACAGCTTAGAGAATGTTTTAGTGCAAGATTGTAGTTCAATTTTTAATATGATCATTGGCTGCTCTGATTTTCTACTGTAAACACAATTATTTTTAAAAAAACCACCACGTTTCTGTTTGTGAGATGTGAGATTTTTGCTAAGGAAAAGCACAAGCCTAGAATTGCCTAATGTCTACATCAATCATTACTTCCAGGAAATTAACCCTTGGCACGGCAAAAAGTGTGGTGGAGACCTTACTAGAAGAAGGAAAAATTGTATACTTGTAAGACAGTAGTCTTGTGTGCTGCATCATATTTAAAAGGCCTAGAAGGTGTAAAATTTTTGTGAAGACAGAAGAGGAGAATGGACTCCATATCATCAACATTCTAGATTAGGTTTCTAGTCTGTCTGAATCCTGCCGGTTGCTTTCAGCTGACATACTGATTTTTACCTTCCATGGGTTTTAGAACATAGTCTTGTCACCTGTAAGTCACTGACAGTTTTCCCTCATGGTTTCAGTGCAATTGGCTTCAATTTCCAGTATCCACAGGTGAGACTAAAAATAAGCAAACAAATAAGAGAAATTAAATAGTTGATAAAGCAGGTAAAAGATAGTATTTTTGACATTCTTAAGTAGCTTTGTAAAGGGGCCAATAATTTGCGTAATGATACTTTATTATTCCTTCCATCTCGTATGTCTCATTTACAAAATTATTTGATTTATGGTGTGTAATGTGTAATCGACTCACATGAAAAGGATAACTAAAAATGTAATTACGGTTTCCTAAGGTAACCACTTGCTAAAGCAACTTCTCACCAGCAATTATACGGTTATACTATTATACTCTTTAAAAATATATATTATAGTTCCTACACTTCTTATATATTTTCACAAATTGTCTAGCGATAATCCACATACTGGCCTAGTACACAAAATTATGAAGTTTAAACCACAGCATTCCTCTTTTTATATATATATTGCTTGAATATTTTGAAGAGTACAGGATTGCAGAATATTCAGAATATCTTAGACCTAAAATTCTGAAAACCAGGAAATACATCCTTAAAGGAATTTTATGGTGTACAATTTTATGGTGCACAATTGAATAGTAAGCTTCTCGTCATTGTCACTTTGAGCTCTTGATCTGCTACTTTGAGCACCAAGTTTCTACAGGCTATATGATTCCATTTAAACAGAAGGTAATTTGTGTAACTGTATAAAATCAAGATTCTCAGAGTGTTAGAGACTGATGTTTATCATAACGATTATCAGAGACAGGAGAGGAAAACTCTAAATATTAGTGACGACCATGAAGTTCTGAACAGCTGTTATATGTAGGTGGTGACAATTTTAACATGTGAGAAGGTATGGCTTTGTTAAAATGTATTTGTACCTATTTTTGAACAGTTCTTGTTTGCAACTCTTCTTGTTAATAATGAATCATTTAACATGCCATGGCCCTTTAGAGGACTATATTGTAAATTACATTTCTGTGCTGGGCTTTTGTTACTGGGCTAAATATGCTGTGCATGCACAGGATCGAATGATTATTAATAGTTCTAGCCTTTCCTGGGTTGCTAGCTGCACAACAATGAAAAAAGCATCGTGGTCAAGATACAAATCAAAGTGAAACATCTTCTGTGAACTTCTAATTCTAAATTTATACAAAGCAATTAAAAGCCTCTGTACTTACATATTTCTTGTAGACGTTCTGATTAGAAGAGAACAGCAATTCACAGATCAATAAGAACAGAATGTCCTAATACCTTCTCTACTTTTAGATGATGTATTTTCTTCCACTGACTTTCAGTTTAGAGGTACTCACAGAAACCTATAATTTGTTATTTGTAAGATGAGTATTTTTTCTTCCCTAAATTATGAAATAATATAAAATTTAATAATATGTGTACAAATATACCTGTTCTGCTATATATATTGCAGAAAAAATCGTGTGACTCATCATATAAGCTGCATGAACTTTTGGGAGAAGCTATATCCATATTATGTGTTTGATAGAGAGGTGAGAGCTCTGGTCTACAATGGAGGAAAGGATTTCTGAGTTCTTTCATAACTTCAGAAATGATTGGTAGATGAAGAAGAGTTAAGAGAATCCAGTTTTTAGACAGTGAAGCCTTTTGAAAAAAATTTCCATTTAGGGAAAATGAAAATATTTTGTTATGACAATTAAATAATAATAAGACAGTTTGGAATAAAAAGGAATAACTTTATTATTTAATTTACTGCTGACTTTCCCATTTTATTAGAGATGATGCTCAAGCATCATTCATTTTTTTCAAATGTTGCCTTGAGAGATTTTTTCCATTGAATGATTGCATTTGATTTTGATTTATCTAGTGTATTCCTGCTTTAACAGATGAGATTTTTTTTTCTTTTAATCTGCAAAGTCATTGATGCAACATCTTACTCTCAGTTGAAATAAACAGGTTGAGGGTTTGGATTGTTGCAACAGGATTACAACAGCATATTAGCAGCATATGTCTGTCTCTTTTAGGAATGCTACTGGCTGTTTCTGCTAATGTTGGCTAGTAATTATTCATTGATTTACTTCACTTCATGAAGCCTGCCTGCAACATTTCCAATACCTATTCCACAAGATGAAAAGAGGGACTTTAAAGTAGTAGTTGCCTAAGGAGAAAGAAGGGTTTTGATGCTATTGCTAAGGCAAGTAATGAAGAGCTTCCATTATCCATCTCAGACCCAGTACCTCAGAGACATATTATTTGAACACCTTTAAAAATTAGTTGAGAAGCTGATTTCCTCTATGGAGCAGCGTGGGAAGGCAAGAGATGTCCATTCCTCGATATTTGAGGGTTTTTTCCATAAAAAGTATGTTTGGCTGTTTCTGTAGCCTAAGAGCCATGTATCCCATCACAGAGACACGCCTTTAACACCAACTTATTTTAACCTGCTGTGTCTCACATTATTTCAAACGTGCTACTTTTCAAACCAGTCTCTGCTTATACAGTCTCGGTGGTTTTGCTGCTGACAGACTTTTTAGAATCTTTCTATGATTTTTCAGGTTCCTGACATGGTCTTTGACCCAGCTGCCTCAGTGTGCTGCTGCTAGTCCCTTGGCTCTGTTCTTTTCTCTATTCCTGTACAGAATTTGTAGCTGGGTTCTACAGCCTCTGTCTTATGTTATAATTTAAAGCTGTGGTGCAGTCTTTAACAGAAATACCTCAATTGCAGGAGTGCAAAATCACAAGAATGTATGGTTACTGCAATATTCACTTCTGCCACCTTGGAGATGCGTGTCCCGTAAGGGTTGCTCTTAAAGCAGGTACAAAGCAGGGGGAAAGCTGTCTACTGTCTCTCCCTGTGTCAGCTCTAATGTTAGAGCACAGATAAAACATTTCTAGTTTCTCCTGAAGGGCTACACAGTAGGATACATTGCACCAGCAGCTGCAGTATGTGTTGAAAGGCTGAAGCATACGTTCTCTCTTCACTGAACTCACCTCTGCAAATTTAGCATCAGCAACTTTAACAGACTCTGAGCCCTAGATATCAGGACAATATATTGATACTCAGTAGGGAATCATACTAGTAGAAAACAGTCTTTCTTTTCTTCCTGTCTTGTTCACAAAACACTAGAAACAACACGAATCTTATTGTTTAGGATATTTTGATAGTTCATGAACTGAAACCTATTTTCATCCCTGTAAGAAGCTATGAGGAATACTGTTCTAAAAAAATTTACTATAAAATGTAAGTAGTGCTATATGAAACTACTGATTTCACTGTGGTCTAAAATGGCAATTTTTTTTAACTATTCTTAATAAATAAAGATTCAAACAAAGGATTTACTTGCTTTGAATTTTATGGAAGCAGCAGTTTCTCACTACAATAAACTCAGATCAAAAACGTATTTTCTTTTGAATTCAAATGAGCCAAATGGGCATCTTCTTCTGAATTCATTCATGCAACTGATCTCTGATCTGCAGCATAGTTAGGAGTGGTGTGGTAAAAGGGGTGTAACCCATTTACACTGAATAATATGTGCGTATATAATGCCCACGAAACAGCTGGAAGCCAGAGAAATATCCTCCTGCAAGCTATCAGTGATTAATAAAAATTACGGTCTTTTCATGGTCTTTTCTAGTTTGACACGGATCCTTTAAAGGATTCTAATCCTAATTAGATTAGATTTCTTTTACCTGAGTTATTGTACTGTCAGACAATACTGTACTACTGGCTTTCAGTGTTTTTACAAAGAAGGACTGCAAGATTAGTTCAAAAGAATAATAATGATAACTATTTTAACATATTCATAAGATATGAATCCCATGCACTATTTAAGAATCTATTAATTTTGGTCTATTTGTTGAGATACTGAATGACACTAGTTCTTAAGATTTTCTATAGATGTCATTGCAGAAGACAAACACTGTTTTTTTCCATTGTATTTACTGTTTCCTACAAGACCTTTTCCTCTTCTTATAATCTGAAAACGATAACTCTAACTGAAAAAGCCTTAGAATATGCTTTTTTTCCCAGATTTGACTGATATGAATATTTAAATTTATTTTTGCAGTCATGTCAGATACTTATGGAAACCTACACAGAGGGAATGCAGATCATTAAACAAATTACTATTATTAAACACTGCAAATCTTTCTTGGGTCCTGTTGTGGAAGAAGGTGTTGGTCCCATTATTCATGGCTGATGATCACTTATAACTCCAAGTGAAGTCAGTAGGAGGTAAAGGGGCCCAACTTCTCCAAAAGCAGGAGATATTGCATTCAGATAGATCAATGATAGTAAATCGAAATGTTACAAGCACAGTAAGGATTGCCTGACACCTGCTGTAAAATGTGAATCCTTGGAGACTGCTTTCATGCAATAATCTGTGCTGCAGTATGAAAGATGGTACATTCAGAACAAACCCTATAAGCAATATGGCAGATTTTCATTGTTCCTATATATTTTTTGGTAGACATTTGTGCTTCTTCTACAAGTTGAAGGCATCATTCCTTTCTTTTACCTTGTAGGGAGTATCTAAGTACGTATTTTCTTTGTTCTCAATTGTTACCCAATCCTGGTCACTGTTGGATCCATGACAAGTGTGGAGCATGCATTGTATCCCATGTGCACTCCTAGCGCAGCCTCACAACCACCGCGCTTGGAGTCCACTTTCGGTCCATGGCTTTGTAGCAGTGGATGGTTCCTCATTTCAAAACTGTGTTAGCAGACTGAACAGAGCAGGCTACACTTAGGAGTCTGAGAAAGCATATGAACCTATGTGGGCATAATATATATTTCACTCCAATTTACTCACAATTACATAGGTACTACCATTATTATAATTAATGCCATTTAAAAACATCCCTGGAAGCTGTTCTCTAATGACAATATTTGTTAATATTCTGAACAGTAGAACTGTTACATAACTACTGAATGATTTTCAGACATTGATTGTACAATTGGATGATCTGTGTTAAACAGCTGACTTCTGTCAGCTTACGCTTTGTAAATATTTGGCAAGCCATGCAAGGTTTTCAGTCCATCTCTCTCAAAACAAGTTTGTTGAAGGCAATATATACTGTTATGCAAGGGGAAGCAATCTGCATTTGCTGTGAAGCTGGTGAACCACAAGTCACAGCTTGACTTTCAGTTTACTATGGGGGCAGTGAAATTCCGTTGTTCTTTATGTGAAGTTCCTTGTAAGATCACAGTCAGGTACCTGGCAATGCCCTTTCACATACTGTCCTCCCCATCTGTGAGGCATCATGCTTCTTCCTCAGTACTCCATCACAGTAACGTATCCTTAGCATTCCCTATGGACACAGTTACTTTTTCATCAGTTCTCTGGGCCAAAATAGGAAAAAAATCCAATCCTTTCCTCCTCTCTACTTCCAGTAAGACACATTCTTCCATCACTCTCTCAACTTTGGTGTTGTAACTGTATTTATTTTTCTGATTGTGAAAAGCAGTTTGGGGGTTTACCTGTTAGTCTGAACTGTTGTGTACTCCTATGATCATGCAGAGCAGATGTGTAAAATCATGTAACATCCATTCACTTAGTATGTGTTAGCTAATGAAAGAGGGCCTGCAGATGACACAGATTTTTTTAAAAATTGCTTTTCATCGTACATTCAGCAATTTGGCCCAACTGTTAAGGACTCTGGATGGTGGAGAGTGACAAAGGAACACATGGCAAATTATTAATTTGTTTAAAACAAGCATGTAGTTTAGTGTTACGCTTAAGCCTGTCATAGACCTGCAGCATAGTGCTGTCAAGATTTCTCTTACCACGAATGATTTTTTGGAACTTGAAGTGGAGGTTTATTATATTTGAACTGAAAAAAGAACTGTTCTGGAGGAAATCCTTGGAGAAGCTCCACCAGTGTAGGACACAACAAACACAGCAGCAGCTGCAGCAGCAGCATGCTCCTCACACTTTCAACTAGCAGCTCAATGAAAGATTTTGGAAAGGCAGAAGACCCGGTGGGTGCCAGGTTGGCACTGGTACCTATTGTGTTTTCTTTGCTGTGTACGATTTTTTTTAAAATTGTCAACCTTTGTGATACTGCAGCTTGAAATGAGGGGGTTAAGGGGAAAAGAAATTATTCTTGTTTAGGGTCTCTTCCTTGTCACGAGCTTTTGCCTTCATCATGCTAATTAGAAAAATATTCAAATGACTGATGTCAAGGACAGTTTCTGGAATAGGATGGTACGTTTTAAGGGTGAGAATTTCCTTAACATTAACACTATTGTTTCTTGAATATATTGGCCTATGTTTTCAAATTTAAGTATTTAAAGGCATGCTGATCTCGTGCAGTAGGGCAGAGAACAAGGCTGCCCTGTTTCCGGAACCAGAAACAGACAGATGTTCCACTGTGGGGTAATGCTCAGCTAAGTGGGGGACCTGCTGAGGACAGAGCCTATCAATTCAAGAGAATTGGCAATATAATTGGCAATATGTCTCGTTTAGCATTTTTTAATTACTAGAAGGTGGAGAGAATGGTATTACTTTGGTGTATGTGTTGTGCAGTCTCTTAGAGTGATTATAGATAAATATATATGTATGTATACTATATATCTATACAAATATATGCATATTTGACATATTTCTTTGTTGACAGCTTAAGCAGGAGATGTTCTGTGTTAAATGAAGTTGGCTTTGGTCTAGGAGCTAAATTTGTGATTAAAATTTCCTTCAGTATCTGGAAAATATAGCTACCTAAATTAACACAAATTATGACTGCATGCTTTTCAAGTATTGCCTCACACAAGCATACTTTGTTGAGGCTTTGCAGTTACCGTTAATTTTCAATTACGTTGCAGGCTAAGTCATGTTGTTGGTTTTAGCCTGTCAAGTCCAGGATACCTTGGGACTAGACCGCCTGATAGCATTTGTGGTATTCCGGCAGGTGTCATCAATCACCTGTGATAACGGGTTTCGTCTTTAAAAGAGCGGAGCTATTAGAGGAGGACATGTGCCATTTACTTCAGTTCTGGTCTGTACTGAGTGGCATGGTGCTTAACTCTATGTCTTGCCCTTCATATGTGCTGTTTCTGTAGATGAGTTGAATATATTAAATGATATAAAGAAATATATGAACGCACAGATTATGAGTAGCAGAAACTGATAGTACATTTAGAATTAATACAAGCTCACAATAAGCATGATAAGAGTTTTTGAGATGCTTAGAATAAATTTTATTCACACTTGTCAGCTAGACTGAAATGCAAAAGGATATGAATGCACTTAAAGTATCTAAACAGATGATTGTAGTTTATATTATGAAGAGCTATGCTCAGAAGTATCTTTCTGGAGGAAAAAAAAAATGCTATGTGCTGGCA
>NW_009734765.1:13268-33237 GCF_000703405.1 Apaloderma vittatum | reverse complement strand
CTTGGATCAAAACACTGTAAGATTTGAGCAATAACTTGTTTTTGACAGTTGAATTTGTGTTTCTTTGAGGGGATCAAAGCATGTTTGATATAGTACAGCAGTTAGAGAATTTCAGAAGTCTTTTGTACAAGTAGAGTTTGACAATTTTGTTTTGAAAAATGTATTTTAATAATTAATTCCTGTATTTTGCAGAAATAGACCCACTTGTTTGGCTTTATGCTTCTCTGAAGTCAGTGAATTTATGTATATAGAGTTAAACTGCTAATATCTTTATGCTGTTGAAGACTTTGATATTATTTATTGTTTCACTGTTCTGTGGTGAGATTATCTTCTGAAAGCAAAGTGGATGAAATGCAGAAATATTCATAAAGGGGAAGAAAAATAAGAGTTTTAAATGAATGACTGCATATTGGCCACTAAAAATTTTGGAGCAAGATTTAAAACAAAACAGTGATGATTATAATTTACTGTGCTTTATTTCCTTGATCATAAATTAATGCATAAGCTAAATAGATCATTACCTCTGCTTTTGTATAGCCATAGATAAACTAGGAAGAAAAAAATATTACTGACTTGAGAAAGTGTGCCTGTGCAATTATCTGCTCCCTTGCTGTTTACCATGTCTGACTATAAATGTTTTATTTTGCCCTGACCATGTTAGCATGAGTAGGGAGGTCAGAACCATTAGCAGATTGATCCTTCTCTCCTCTGTTTTATGGCCCTTATCCATTGTTAGTTGCACTTCAGTGGTTTTTCTATTTCTCTTTCACTACAGCTAATTTAAATAAACAAAGTTTAGGATTTTCAACTCCGATTATCTACCACTTTCTCTCTGTGGTTTTCTTTCTCTGAGCTGTCTACTCTTCAAATTATCTTCTTTGTTGTTACCACCTGAATGCTATCTTACTGGTTTTCAATTATTTTTGTTATTTTACTGACTTTTGCTGTTGGGTAGAAATGTCTAATCTTAGATTATCTCTATTTACTAATTTTTGAATGAGTGTAATTCCAGACTCTTTATTAATTTTTCTCTTGTTGAAAGCTATAAATTTTCTTAAGCATCTGAATTCAGCAAGGACACACAATTGTAATTTAACACTCTGTTATTAGCAGATTTAATTCTTGAGAATCTATATTTATTTCCACATTTACATGCCTATGTTTTAGTCATTTGTCTTCTACTTCAGCTAGAATAAGATAGAAAATATTTAACATAAAATTAATATTTATTCTGGCAAATGTGTCTGAATTGCTCATCACTCTTATAACAGTGTTTGATCAAACTGCCAGTCATTCAGCTTGTTAGCGTCAATGTTTGTTAGTGATTTTTATTGTTCTTCAACCAGTATCATTTTCAATTCACTTGCCGGTATCCTTTGCTTCAGGACTCTTCAGTACCCAGGGCCTTGTTCTGGCCCACTTCGTCTTTCACCAGAGGATTCAGAGCTCCTCTGAAACCAAAGTTCTGTGGTAGACTCCAAACGGCTGTAGATAGCATCACTTTGCCTTGCTACTCTATTTCATATGGTATCGTTCTCCATATATGTTTACAGTGTCCTCTCAGCAACCTAGCAGCAAAGTGATTGTGCAAGCAGATATGAGCAGTCACACAGATGTTTGTGCAGGAACTCTTCCCAGGAGACTGGTTATTCCTTTCTCTTTTTGAGAAGTGCCATGGAAGTGTTTACATCGCATGCACAAAGAAACCAGCAACTTTGAAAGAGTTGTATGTAACATCTTTGAAGTAGAGTACCTTGAACAGAGTAAGTATTAATGAAAGGCAAGTGGATGACAAAATAATGTGTTAGAGAAAAATACATTTGGGAAGGGTAGTTTAGCGGAGTTTAGCACTATGCTGAAGGAGCTCACAGAATACATTTCTCACATTTATAGAATCACAACAGAGACTACAATATAGTTAGGAAAGGATACATATAGGTATTGGTTCTGGCTGGGCTGGAGCTAACTTCCCCATAGCAGCCCTCATAGTGCTTTATGTATATAAGAAAAATGTAATGCCATTGTATGAATTTGTGTCTTCAGTTCTGGTGATCTCATCTCACAATGAGTTTAAAGGAAAAAATGTAGTTCACTGAAAATATGGTAGACAGAACCAACAGCTGTTTTAATACTATAAATCAGAAAAAAAGCTTTTGAATTTTATATTTAGTGCAGTATCACAAATACATCTTACATCTTACCCCAAGGTGTCCAGTACAGAAGAGCTTTGTACACAGTGGAAATATTAATAAATCAAATAAGAACCATGTATGTATGGTTGTGTTCTTTGGTAAAATAACAGGTGTTGAGTGCATGTATTAACAGCCAAATAAAACAGGTGCCTTATTTGTCCAAAGATGCTTATTCATGCTAAATTTAGCTAGGCTGTGGCAAATCATGAGTTCACTTGGGAATGTGAATCTGTGAAATATGCTTTCACTAGAGCATGGTGAATAATTTAGCTCACTAAATCTCTTTTCCAGCTTGCCATTTAACTGTGAATAGATTTCAGTTTTGATTTATTTTGTTTTTCAAGTTATTCAACAAAAGGTTTATGCAAATACATTGCAGCCTAAGGATAGCTTATATATTACTCAGTGACTATAGCTTCTGCTGATGGGACTAATTCAATGTTCACTGAAGTAATTGGAAGGGCCCCTATAGATTTCAGTTGGAGAATCCTATAGATATTTTTTTCCATTGACTTCAGTGAGTATGGGATGAAGCTGTGTTCTCAGCTGGCTACTCATGCTCAGTGACTGGGCAGATAGTTCATATAATAGGGCTTCTGCTGCCTGACAAGATGGCTTGAAAATCCACAGGGTGTTGTCAAAGATTACTGTGAGACCGTTCTGTCAAAAGATGTGCATTTCTTAATGATATTTTATCTTTCTGAAAAAAAAAATTATTGAAATGTATGCAGTCTTACAAAAATGTCTGCAAAAAGTGATTTAACAATTACATGGTATATTTATAATTCATGAAATACATTTTTAGTATTTACCAATTTAAAACCAACTTAAATCACACCTATAGGAACTTACGCATTATATATAAGGAAAAATCCAGTCTGAGAAGAATTTTGACTAATTGCAATATACAGAAAGAAGTATTTCAAAATAGTTAGCAATAGCATTGTTTTTAACACTTAAGAAGTACCTTTTTTATTGTTAACAGTTCAGAAGGTTTGAGTTTCATTTCTTAAAGTCAAAAGTTCTTTTGGAAAATGTGTCTGAATAAGAGCTACAGGATACCAACCAACCTTACATTGGATGATTCACAGAACTAAAATATTAATAAACTTCCATATTTCCTTTAATGTCTGATTTATTTTTTTTTCCTATAAGATGAAAATACGCACACAACTTTTATCAGGAGTAAAATCTCATGAGATACTTACGAGTTTTTTGTTGGTGGGGTTTTTTTTCCAGTGCTCATGATTTTTAAGAACAATGTGTTTCTTTGGATTCTGGACCATCAAATCTAAGAAATACCTAAGTGGTATTGCTGAATCTGATTTTATGATTACTAGGCCTTACATAGTTGTTTATAAATCTAGAAAAAAATTGCTTCATTGTTTTATTTTCAGTGACTAACCGTAGAATAGCCTCCGATCATATTAGTTGCCTAACCAAGTGGAAGATTCAGTAACGTGCACATTTCCTTAATCACTTGGCAATTTTTATGGCAGTCAATTCTTTGAATTCCCTCCTGACACTTCTGATGATAAAGCGTTTGTATATACTTCATTTATATATATATGTATCACTTGAACTATCAATATTATTTTGGTTTACAAAGTCCATAATAGCCTAGCAAAGCTTTCTCCCTATCTACCTGTCATCTAGAAGCACAGTATCTGTGATGGTGAATCTTTAACCCCAGCTTCTTTCTCTGGAGGTAATTGGCTAAATGTTCAGTGGAAGCCCTAGAAGGTCTTAGCTTCTTTAGTGATTACTTAAGTGGTTCATGTGGTTAAACCCCATTTTGCTTACCTGAATCTGTTCTTTTAATACTACCAAAACTTCTTTCCATACCACTCATTTTTTCACTTGTTTGATATATTCCTTTTACAGGCTAGATGTTTTGATGGTGGTGTGAACCCATGCATGTCTCTTTCAACAAGTTTCTATAATGCAATGTATTGGCATTGCTGGATTTTGGATTTCCTTGGATATTTGCACAAACAGTAAACAGATTTATTTTTTCCTGACTTGTCTCATTGCTTGCATGTTCCAAGCTTCTATTTTCTTGTAAGAGTTAGCAGCCAACAGCTCCCCTCTATCCTGCTCCAAGTACTCTGTGCTCATGTAACGTTCTTGAACGTATCATTGCAAATTTTTGCAAACAATAATCTTACTTTTCTTTTGCGAATAAGCTTTTGAAATGCATTAATGACAAAGGAAAAACAGCAGGCACCAAGTGATTTTAACTGTCTATATTACAACAATTTTGTTCTAAAATAATGGGATCACAACTTGTCCATATAAAATAACCTTTTGATGAGAGATGATTTTGTTAGGCTGTGTTTTAAAAATATAGTTAATTCAGTAGATGGCACTATTCCTCCTGAGTCACTGAGCTAATAATCCATTTACAAGGTGGTTCTGCACTATGACAGTGTGATTTTTTTTTGTTTTCTGATGAAACTGGCTAGAATTTTTGAATATTTGAGTGCACTAAAAGTTCCTATGAGATTACTTGCAAAAACATGGGCAGCTTTCTGCTAATATTCCAGTGGAAGTGATTATTAGATCTGGATAATTTTATAGTTTTAGTTCAGTATCACAGCAATGCCTGCAGCCCTTTTGAGTTCAAAGTTTCTGAACAATGACATGACTATACGGTACTTCTATAAATCACATAGGCCTATGTAAGATGTTACTGTTTCTTAAAAAAAGTAGTGCTCCATGTCTTTACTGATCAGTCCCACCTACCTATTGCCCTCTGATAGTATATAGTGGCATGAATGTGCCAGCAGAGATTGGAAAACTAATCTGGATTGTAACTAAACCAGCAAAGAAGCAATCTGCCTAAAAGCTAGTTAGCCTGGGTATGTTTTCTGATCTGATTTGTAGTACAACAACCAAGAAGGTGACATGAGAGGTGGTGGTACCAAACCAGAAATTATGAATAAGCTGACTAGACTAATTAATTTAGCAACATCAGCAATTTATACCAGTTTTAAGCATTGATGGGCTGCAAACCCTACTGCTAAACATGTTGGAAAGATTTAAAACTTGCTCTGGAAATGTTTCCAATTCTGCAAATTCAGACCCTGAGTGTGGAATTCTCCTGTGTGACTGAAGGTGCTGCAGCCCTGATTCAGTGTAACTTCCGTCTGTTCCTTTGATCTCTGTAAAGCAGGCATAAGACTCTATATAATGTGTACCAGCAAAAGTGACAGAAATACTATTATGTCATCAGGCCCAATCAGTTAGTGCACCGATCTGGTGTTAAAGACAATATGACTGCAGCTTCTTTGAGTGCAGGAATGTGAAATTACAAAACTTGGGAAAATAACATTGATTAAGAGAATAAAATAATGAGAAAGAAAAGTTGTATGTGTTCTGTTTGTGTTTCTGTTCTCAAACATAAGAAACAGCATAGAATCAGCAGTTTTTTCAAGTAAGGACTTAGTTTTTATTGAACTGGATTTTTCCCACTAAAATTGAGGCATTTTTATCACAGTTGTCTTGAAGGCAGCTATTTCCATTATTTTCTTGCTTTTAAGATACTGTGTGATTTAAATTGTTCTGTGATTCTACTTTGGTGGATGTAAGAGTAACAGATGTACTGACAGTTTCATTGCAGATATTCAAAGCTGCCAGAATAAATCTTGAATCTCTCTTGAAAAATATGTCAAAATGGGAGATTAATAAAAACAAATGAGGTAGTCCAAAGGACTATCCGGATGATCTGTGAAATATATCTTATTTCACCAGGTGTGAAGTTGCTTCTTTCATGCATGAAAAGCTTGAAGGATGTGGTAAAAATTTGGTACTGTCCTTATTTTCAAGTTTAACTACTGGTACTTCTCACATACATGAGTAGTTATTGAGTTTATTGCATTGTTCCCTTAGCCTACTAGTGGTGAGCTAGCAGCGTCTATGAATGTAACATATGCAACTGTGTTCTATCTAATGTAGCTCCACCTTTTTAAACCAGGTAGAAAACAAAGGTTACTTTAAAGCAAACGTAATAAAGGCAATCAAAACCATTTTTCTTCCTTTCAGTTAGATCATATGATATCTTCTAAAAGAGTCGATATTCATAAATAGAAAATTAATAAAGATAGTGGCCATCTCAAAGGCAGGGATGGAATTTGCTACTGTGGCATAAAACTGCCTAATCTAGAATTAATTTTCTTTAATCATGGTAATAACACTTCACTTGCTTGTTTTGGAAAGTGGTGGGAACATGGCTGCTTTCTCTGAGGAACTGGTTGTACCGGCATGTAGTCTCCTTCCTAATTTGCAGAGGTGGAACAAGTAGGCAGGTAGATATTTAATGCAGCAGAGCACTGGTGTGTATTTGACTGGAGTATAACTGAATACCTGGTACTGTTATATAGTAAGGTAATTAGTTGTACTTAGTGAAGAGTGAGTAGTGTATAAACAAAAATATTTGTAGAGATGGACTTTGGATACTTATGACTTTTCAGATTTCATAGTATGTCCTGTAAACATCAGACATGAAACAGACATCAGCGTTTAGGAAAGGGAGGATGATCTGTCATTAAGACATAGTCAGGGGACTTGGATAATCTGAGCACTATTCCTAATTTCGTTTCTAATGTCAAGCAAATAATTAAGTGACTTTATACAGGTTGCATGTGCAGTATTTAGGTGCTTGCATCTTTGAGATACTCAGGGCTCCTGTGCCTACTCCTACCACCTCATAAAAGTGAGTGTTCCTCTAGTAAGGTCCTAACTATTGCTTCAGTTCTATGTAGTTCTTCTTTGACTAAATAGGAGTGATTCCTTCTTACTTTAAAGGTTTTCTTTAAGTTTAAAATTTCTAACTTTTCTGATGTGCCTGTTTGTAATGATACGAGAAATCTATATGTTTACAGTAATTTCCTAAATTCATATAATACATAATTTCCTAAAATCAAAGGAATGATGGCTAGTAGCAAATATATGCTGAATAAGAGAATGATAGTTCAGTTTTGCCATGGTGTTGGGTTTTTGTTTGTTTAAAATTGATAGATTTTTAGATTTCATTTAGGATGCAAGCAATTAAAGCAAGCTTTTTTCATGGTTTTATTGGTAGCTTGGTCATATCTTCCCATTAATTCTGAAAGAAGCCTTTAAGAAGCGATATTGCACAATTCTGATGTGTAAATATCACGAGCTTTGTTTGAAATAATGAACCTATTAAAAACATCCAAACCAAATAACCTTTGTAGGTTTCACACTGAGAGTCTTGAGGGTTATATCACTTTGCTCTTTATTGAATTCAGACTAAAATCAAAATATTTAATGCAAACAGCTTATTTCAATGGGATGGTCTTTTAAAATAATATGTGAGTTGCCATAAAATATTGAAGCTTGGCCAAACTGAGGTGTGATTAAAATACTTGTTTTAACTTGGACTATGTAGCCCATTATTTTCATTATATATAATTATTTTAATTTTGTCTGTTAGCTGTTACGTGTTTGAGGGTTACAGAGCTCCTTAAAGAGTGGGAAGGGATTTCTTTTTTTCCTTTCCTTATGTGTATTTTTATATAGCTGTATATACCTTACTGATTTACACACTGTGGTATGAATAGCAAGCACCTCATATATATCAAAACTGTTAAAATAGAAACCAGATAGTGTTGATTTTTTTTAATTATATATAATTAATTAAGGTCCAAGCAGTGATCCACTGTTGTGTTAGGTACCATGTATGCAATATTACGAGTCTTTGACATCCTTGCTGTGACTCCAATATTAAGATTACTGCTTGAAGGAGTACAATAAATCATCAGATTTACATTTCCTCAAATTAAAAATACCTAAATTTCCAACATGGTGCTAATTGTTTGCTCTCAGAATGTTAGAAAATAAACATCTGGTGATAAATACATTTATCTCCTGTAGAGAGCAATAATGATTCTCCTTGCATTTCTTCAAATTCCTTCTGAATTCTGTCACTCAATAGCATGCTACTCCTTTCAGCCTAAAAGGATCCAGATGGACACAGCAAAGCAGCTATGAATGCATTCTTCCTTCATTTATATTGTTTAATAAGCTAACAGTGACTCTTCAGTCAGTACTTTCTGTCAGGCTTGTGTGCATTCTTTTTAAAGCAGTTTCAAATTCTGTAGATAAATCTCTGTTTGAGCTGTCAGCATATGCGTTGTGCAAGACCAGCTTCTGCAACATTCCCAAGGCAAAGCAATTAAAACATTGCATTTCCCTTAGCCTTTCTGGCTTCTAATGACTATTTATATTTTCTGTGAGGGTGATGAAAAAATGAACAGATTTGCTCAACCTAGAACAGTAGCATTAAATGATACTGACCTTCTTTAAAAATGCATGTTTTATTATGCTGAATGCTTTCTTATCCTTTCAAACCACGTTTGGCACTGCAACATTTTTGTCCTTGCAGACAAAATGTCGTTCTGTGCTAATGAAGACTTAGTATGTTTTAGCCCTGGTAAGAGAAAGAAACTTTAATTTGCAGTTGTGGTGACCATGAAAGATAGTAATCACTATGGCTTGTGGCAAATTTGTTTGCATCAGAATGTATCCACAGGGGTGGCTCAGAGTTAATTTTAGTTGTTGGGGAGGCCCTGAAAACTTTTATATATTTTTTCTCCTTATGGATATCCAAGGTTCTCTGTCTTATAGTTTCAGTTCTTCCTCTGTGAAATTGAGGCATGTGCATGTGACAGTGAGTTTCATGAAGACAGATCACTGCCTGTGCAAGGTCAAACCTCCTAAAGTCCATGAGTTTTGGCAGCCACATCACTCAGAAGTGGCAAAAGACTATCACCTTTTAGTCCCTTGGCTCTCTGTCTTGTCAAAAGCTTTTCTGGAGCATATTATGTAACTTAGAATACTTTTATAGTGAGTATGCTGAATTAATTTGGCCAGCCTTTAATAGCTAAGGGGATCACAAGGAACAGAAGTTAGTTGGAAGTTACATTGTCGAAGAATGTGACTGAGATAGGGACATAAAAAGTGGACTGTGTAATTTTCCAGTAATGAATAACTAGAGTATCTATAAATGAATAGAGGTCGGTTATTCATACATGTTGAGTATCCAATGATTATGTCAGCTTAAACATGAGCTGTAGATGCTCAGAATGTCTGAAAAGGATCTATTAAATAAAATTAAACTTTGAAGAGTCCAAAGCCTAATTTTCAAGCACTTGTTGCTGGAGACAGAATTTTAAAATATCTTGACTCTGATTAGGGCATGTATATCAGGACCGGATTTTCAAATACACTCACCAGCACAGTTCCCATCGTGACACCTAAGACAAGAGTTTTAAAAGACTTTGACCCCCAGCATGCTTAGTTCTTTTGAAAATTTGTCTGCAGCTGTGTAGATGTAACAGAACTTATTTCTCTCAAGTATAAATATGTAAACCCAAGAATAAGGGAAATACCATAGAGCGCTTTCCTGAGATTTTTCTTGAGGTGAGTGAAATTCATTCCCCCATTATTCTTCTGGTATTCTCTCCCTCACATGAGGATGCAGGAAACTACAGAGAAACTTTCATGACTACAAAGCTAAATAAGATTCAAGGAGATTATTACATAATAACTACTAATTCATCCATTTTTGAGTGAAATAGGGAGACTATAGAACTCCTCCTTTGGTTTCTACTTAAGTTTTTTGTGTTGCTTTTATTACTTTCATATACCATCAGTAGAAGTTCTACTGGAAAAACATGTTGATTTATTCATGGTTAAATTTAAAATTGTGAGTTTCTGAAGCTTCTAGTTTATGACGCAAATACTGTTTATTGGAAAGTTGTTTTGTTTGCTTTATTTTTTTTTAAAGTTTCATTGCAATAGGGACCACAGCTTTTTTAAAGATTTTAACTAAAAACTTGAAGCCAGGGTGTAGCTGGCTTATCAATAACATCCTCCTTCGTATAGGAAGGATTCAGAAATTTTTACTTTTTAAATGTGAGGGGAGAAAATTGAGAAGAAACTCCCAACTGAAAAAAACTTTCTAAATTTTTTTCAGTTACACAATAACCCTTAAGTAAGAGAATGTGAAGTATCTTAAGTGGAAGAAAAGATGTTAATTCTTCATTTTCAATGACACCCTAATTAAAATATAAATACATGGATTTAACATTAATCTTTGTTTTTTAAAACCTAATATGATTTTTATATTTCCTTTATAATATTTAGCAGACAAGAGATATGGCTTTATACATTTAAACACTTTATATGGTTCTTGAATGGAAACTAGAACGTGTACGAAAGAATGCCCTAAGTGTGTAAATATAATTAGTCTGGCTATTATGAATCAAATCCTTCATAATCCTTGTACATACAGAGACTAAAGGACGGGATCTGTTTGTCTTTGTAACTCCTGAAATGGAGCTAATTTGCAATGGCTATGCTAATTTAGCTTATCTATAAAATGAGCACATATTACAAGTGCTGTTTTATAGTTTTAATATGCTGTGATTAATTTTATAACTAATTTAAATACTTGTACACTAATTGCTGATTGTGCCTGCATACACACAAACACAATAGACTAGCAAAAAGCACACTTCCATAAAACCTTGGGGTAGGAAAATACACCAGATAACCTCTTGCAATGTGTTCTATTCCGTATTTAATGATGAGGAACATGCATTGTAAAGGTTTAACAAACAGTGAAACGCGTTGGTAAATGTACTGTCTGCATAAGTCTGCTGCATACCTTTTGGCTCCATTAGGTCATAAATATTAGTACATCTCCAGCTGTAAATATAAGGTTGAAGCCAAGACATTAGATCCTGAGACAGCTTTCTTTACTGTGGCTGTGTAAGGAACCTGTGGTTCCCACCCCCCTTCCCTAGTATTACATAGTTGCTGAGTTGGATTCTCTGAAGTAAATAACCTCTCCCATGAAGGTGAAAAGGAGTGGAATTAATGTTTTATGGCAAATACACTTCTTGACTATTATCAAGCATTTTTACCATATATCGTCCAATATGCTAATAACTACATGCGTATTGACAAGGCAGTTTCCAGTGTGTTAACACCTATGGGCTAGGAGAGGTAACTTTTGTATGGTTGAATTAAGTGGACTGTATATGATTTCAGCTCAGCCTTGCAAAATGCCTCGGGAAGGTTCTTTGGCACTTGCATGTTTAACCACATTCTGGACATATCTGAAATTGCCTGCAATTTTCTTAAGGTAGGAGATGAAATAAAGCCTTTCAAAACCTTAACGTGATTCAAAGTAGATGATGTAAATTCATTGTTTTAAAGATGAGTAGTGTCACTATTTTATTTGACAGCATTAAATGTTAGAAAGTGCTAGTTTTATTGTATATAAGTAATTGTCTGAACATTTGCATTTGTTTTTTACAGCCAACGTAGGTTACTACTAAAATACTGTGTCGCTGACAGGTTTATAATTCTGCTGACACAGGCTGGCAGATAGACGAGCATCTCCTGTGGAATATAAACATAAATTTCAATGAATAAATAGAACAGGGTCTGTTAGCACAGTAATCAAAAGAGAAAAGCCCCATAAGAAAATAACAGAAGGCTTTTGACCCTTTAAATTATAGCTCACTAGCTCACTGCTACAATGAACCAAGCTCCTTGTCATTGGTGCTCTGACTATCCCCAGCATCTGTCTGTATAGTATTGACATCAAAATTCCCATGGAAGGTCACATTGCTCCCCAAATTAAGTAGGTAATAGACTACTACCTTGAATAGTTGAGGTTCTAGGTCAGCAAGTCTTCCGTGCTATTCTGTAAAATTCAGGGTAGGTAAAAGGAAGATATAGTTGAGTATTTCTCTGAGTGATTTCTATTTAACTTTTATGATTGTAAGATAAACCTTGAAGAAATTAGAGTAATTTGAACAAACTTCAAATTACTTTATTAATTTACACTCACTTTCTTAGAAAAAATTCCCATGTATGGGTTAAAGTTTGTCCCACTGACTTTGCAGGAGGTAAGCTGGGTAATGATTACCAGATTATCTGTTGGTATGAATTTAATGAGTTTTTCCAGTGAGAAATACTAATCCACTGTTCAGCTTTCAACGCATATTTGAGCACCACTTTATTTTTTTTTTTTTAAGGAAAAGATGAGCAATATTGAGTAGTTGGGTATACTGACATTAGTTACTCACTGTTCGTGAGTTTTGCCCATCAACACTAATATAAAATTCTCCTTGCTAGAATAAATTTTCTTTTAGAGTTCAAGAGTTCAAGACTGCTGTTTATTGAGCTAAGACATTGCACCTTGCTTACTTTTTAAAGAATATATGTGTATATGTGGCTACATGTACATAGAAAACATCTATCTGTATATGTAAAGTAGTACAAACTTCAATGGGCTTATGACATTACAGCTATTTGTAAATGCAACGAAGGGTTCATTTCAGAGTCAGTTTGAAATCGTCAAATCTTTTGGTATGTAATTACCATATTATAGGTTTATATTGTGGGGTTTTTTGTTTGTTTGTTTTTATTAGGTGTTGGTCCCTATCTAGATCTTGGCCTACTTTAGGACTCTGAGGTCATTACCATCCTGTGGCAGTTATTCTCTTATGACATTGTGATCAGCAATAGCTATAAAATTTGCAGGCATCCTTTCAGGCATTTGAGATGTGTAACTGCGAATTTAACTAACTTAAAACTACCTAATTACAACACTGGAGTGAATGAACCTATTAAATGTGTGATTCTGTCTGGGGTGTTCCCATCTTTCAATGACTCTGCTTTCCTCCCTTATAGCTGTGGCCCCAGCTAAGCTATTTGAATTAGAACTAGTTAGAACATGTTCACTAATGTTACAAACCTTACTCTTTTTAGAATGTGCTTTTACTTTCCTGGCTTGACTTTAATAGTCCCTTTACTGCTTGTGCCATTCCTCTTGACTGTCGTATTCATACCTGTTATTTATATTACTCCCATTACTATCTTTGAACCTTCAGTGAAAGTCTCATCTATGTTGTCAGAACAGCAAACCTGGGAATTACCATAACAAAAGACTTTGTGTGAATCAGCTAGATTAATTTATTTACAGTAAGTTCCTTAACATAGAGGAAAGACATGGAGATTTTTTTCTTAGGGAAATTCAGTATAATTCTCAATGTTTGTAGTGGTTACAGAGACTAGAATTATTGAAACTTTCAGAATAGATTAGATAATGTATTTGGGAAAGCCTGATGTTTTTTTTTTTCTCTGAACCTATCAGCAGGGAACTTTAACAGTAGTAGTTCTTTGATATCTTTAAGTGAGGTGAGATTTTTGTTTGTTTATATATTTTTCATAGTAGTTAGTGTAACTTTGCCTCTGGCTGAGATTTGTCATTGGCACTTCTCATTATTGATAGGTATTTTTGAAAGGCATTATGTATATATGCTACCTTTTTAAAATAAGGGTATCTTAGGTAGATAAGGCATTAATTCATAAGATAAGACTCATTCATAGATAAGGCATTAATTCATAATTAGTCTAATAGCTGAAAACTTGTCTGCAAACGATTGACAAATAATAAAATAACTGATGAAATTGTCTATATACACCAGGGAGAATTGTTCTCAGTTTTCCATAACAATTCTGTTCTGCTATTTCAATTTTTTTCCCTGACTGTCTGCCTTAGCTAGCATACCTTTGTTCTTGTTTACCATCAGCATTTACACTGATGTCCTTTTGAAAACTTCTACATCTTCTTCCTGTTCTTATCTGTACTTTACCCTAGTTAATAATTGCAAATTAACCCCAGGAAAAAAAATACACTGGAGAAGGAAAGAAAAAAACTTAATGCACTACAAATTCATTACAGCAAGACTTCAGTTATCTTGTAGAACAGGCCCATTTCCCTACGGGAAACAGGTCATGTTGAGAGTTGTAGTTAGTCCTTAGCAGAATTTGTAGCAGTGTGTGTGGGTTTTAAGTGTGTGCTTGTTGGAACAGATTATGTAGTGGCTCATACTATCATTTCCTGGCTTTTTGTGTGTGCGGTGTTAGTAAAGCAAACCGAAGTGCTTCATGTGTAAATGTGGTGCTTAGTGACATGGTATAGTGGTGGACCTGGCATTCCTAGGTCTTTTCCAACCTAAACAGGTCTATGATTATGAATTTTTTCTGTATATATTAAAACAAGATCTGATGTAGAGCTGCTGTAAACATGGTTGCATAATTCTAGACAATTACCTCTGGACTAATTTCAAATATCCTTTGTCATTTATGAAGAACATAGAGAAATGTATGCAGACTAACATCATACTGATAGCCTTTCTATGTGGAAAAAGGTTTAATGGTGAATCCTGCAGTCTTCATTGAAATAAATCTTTTTGTTGAATTCTGCGTTAATGGCAGAATGACATTTTGAGTAACCCATGAATGGTTTTAGTCTTTAAAATATTGCTGGTTTTCTTTTCTCCCTTTTATTATTCTTCAAAACATAGACTTATATCATGGGTTTGTATTTAATGTGAGGTGCTTCCTCTTTTTGAAGAGTAAAATTTCTTTGTTGTACAAACATCTGATTTCAAAATAAGTGCACTGTAGGAGTCCATATGAAGATGTAGTGGATGTGCAACTTAAAATGAAATCCAATTTACCCAGAGGTCAAAGGCAATAGTGAAGAGATCAGATAGAGGAGAAAATAGATTAATCGTGATACTTCCTGTCTGAAGTTATTCATAAAGTGTGTATAGTCTAGTAGTTAAAAACAAAGTAAGATACTTTGAGAGAACAATTTCAGGTATCCACTGGTCTTCAAAATAGCCAAAATAATTGCAGGCTCTGTAGTCCACTGCCAGAGTTGGAGGATAGTATTTGAGCTCTCTTGTCTCATTATTTGAGTTAATATAATGTGACCTTCCATCTGTCTTTAAAATTTTAAAAAACTGTTCTCATTTTTCATTGACCATGTACAACCAGGGCATGCTATTTTTCTGTTCAGAATGTTAATTACATATTTCATGTTCCTGATGTAGAGGTGTTGTGTAGATTACTTCTGTTTGGAAGAAGGAACTCTATTTTCATGGCTGCCACCTTTACAGATTTTTAATACCTTATTTTTAGTTTATATGATACAGGACTCAGGTGTGTTGAAATTTTCCATGCGTAAATGCAAAAATGCATAAATGCAAAAATGCATTGCTGTTTATAGCAACAACTTCCAGATCCACAGTGGTCAAGTAACATGACTGCTTAGATTCAGTTTACTGCATTTCAGTAATACTATAGAGTAGCACATTAGGATCAGTTTATGATTATTACATCCACAGATCTGTAGTAAGGTGAATAATGAGACATGACATAAACCACAAATGCTTTCAGCAGCTGTATAAGGACAGTTAATGCAGAATAATTTTTAACTCTGGAATAGTTTAGCGCTGAATGAGATCAAAACTATGGTGTAACATACAATGGCTTGTGAATAAATAAATCCAAATACACTCCTATTTGAGAGCTGTGAAACTCTAGAAGTTGAAGACTTACATGTGGTAGAATTCTGCTGCAACTAGACCTTGCTAAACTACTGCTACCCATAAGACCTTTTTTCTACTGTGTAAATCCCTCATTGTATACCTAATAGAGTTTCATCAGCAAATTATTAAATACTGATTAGAAATTACTATTGGCCTAGTCCAAATACAAGGAATTTCCCACTGGCTGTAAGACTTGGATAGAGTAAACTACGAGAAGTGTAAATGACTTGCTGTGGAAAGCAAGAACACTGCAGACTTAGGTCTTTTACAGGGGCTGACAGTTTCCTCTAAAGTACTCACCAGTATCTGGAAAGCAGAGAGAGGATTTTATGTTGGAATTTTTATCCCACCAGGATTGTTGTAAACACATCTCTTGACCTGATGAAAACAAGAAATTGGTCTTCAGTCTGTTTTGGCAGGACAGATCTCTAGACCTTGATTTGTGCAAACCTGCACATTACTTCATTACTCTGCCCTTAGCTACTGCACTTTGTAAGGAGCAGTAATTACAGTCTCACTGAGGAAAGGAACTAAGTGCTGTATGTCTGTTTATAGACTGCCTAGCACAATAGCCATAATAACCTTTAAACTGAAGGTTTTATTTTCTAACCTACAGAAATAATGAAAAAACAACAACCCCAAAATCACTAGGTTGACTTTTCTGTTTAGTTTTCACTACACAAGTGGAAAATCCCACCAAATCGAGATTGTTTTGCTCTCGGTGAGACAGAATTCTTTTCAGAATTTATTGTTTGAGTATTATCACCCAAAATTCTGATAGACATTAAGAAATACAATTTCATTTTGCATTTGTGATTATTGAGCTAGAGAAAAAGAAATATTTAAGGCACTGGAGTGGGAATCTGCTCACTTGAGATTAGTTTCTGGTATGCTCTGAACTACTTACACGACAAAGTTGTTATCTCATATGTAAAGTCAGTCTTAAAATACTTCTTCCTTCCTCTGTTTGTGCTGACTTGTACATATATTGTAAGTACACATATGCAGTGCCTAGTATAAATTGCTATCTGAGTTTAAAAAGAAAAGTACCTAAACCATAAACCAAATAAAATTATACTATTGTATGGCACATGGTTCTCTTGCATTTGAAATGCTTCATGGAAACAAGGTTGTCTGTATTTCAGAATCTCATTTCAAAGAAATAATAAATTTTTGAAATTATTGATATGGAACTTTCCACTATTGTTTTAACAATACTTTTTTTTTTTAAATAGTTTGCACTATATAAGAATGAAAAAGCTTTTTTTCCCCAGTGTCTCGTTGTTTTTTTTTCTGTTTGTTTTTTTTTTTTTTCTCTAGGTGCATGTTGAGCTGGTGGACTCAGTAATTTTCAGTTTTAATCCTGATTTCATGAATCAAAACTTACATCCTCCCTATGCTTCTAATATCCACTGAGCACTGGAAGTGCTTCAGCCCCTTTATTAAAAAAAAGTCTCCTGTGACACTATACTACTGGGCTGTCTTGTAGATGAAGCACTGCATCTTTCAACTCCTCTTTCATTACTCACTTGCACTGACAACATATTTGTAGAATAATCTTGAAAAGAATTAGCACAAATACTGATTTAGAAATTATCATGAGAATTCTTATTCAAAATGAAATGAGGCACAGTCAAAATGAACTGTGGATTTAATGGGATATATTTGGCTTGGTTCTTCTTTACTTCACTACTGATCACTAATAACTTTTTTAACTCTCTTAAAGCAAATTTAGAATGTAGTGGGAAGTGGTGTTGCATCAGAGTTCGCCTGTGAAAGAAACACTATAAGAAATGCTGATTTGTAACAGTCATGCCAAAACAATGCGGAAATACTTGGACTTAGAAAATCTTGCTGTTTAATACATTCTACGTTATTTTAAAATCCATTTTATTCTGATCCTTTTTATTACCAAGCAGCAAGCAGATGGAACAATTTTTTTCTGGAAGCAGTTTGAAAGATACTTTGTTCCACATTCTGCAGCTCCACTAGCTTACAGCTTCTGCAGCTCGGTCAGCATTTCTGGATATGCCTCTGTTGTATTCAATGCTAGGGAGAAGAATTTTCAGTGTAATCTCACTTTTATGACATAACTTATAAATGAAAAAAATACACAATGAAATGTTACAGTGCCAGAGTCACTAACATATACTCAGATTTAAATGATCAGATATTGCAGTTTTACAGAGACTATACTCTTTAAAGTGTTTTTCCCTTGATATTTAAATACAGTCTAGCTAGGGAGAATGAGAGATTAAACATCCATTTAAACAAAGACAATTTCCTTGTGCCAAATGAAAAAAAATCACCCGTGTCTTTAATCATATGAATATTTGAATAGCTTCTGAGCTGGGTCATTTGTAGATCATACAGGCCTTTTTTTTACTTAAATTGTCATATACTACTGAGTTTTTCAAACTACCACACCTAAACAAGAGTACTTATATAGTTTTTATACACTGGTTTAAATATGGGAACATTGATTCTAGGTACCGAAAGAGTTTAAGATAAAGGCAGTGAAAGAAGAATACCAGAATTCAAGAATTGCCATATATGGAACTTGAAGTATTGTTATTTCAAATTTCTTAGATAATGAGAAAAAAAAAATTAAGTGTTATTTTAAAACACTTGGGACTGGAAAGTAGTGTGAAGCCACAGAAAGAACTGCTTTAGAATCTTTGGATCCTATGGGTCTAGACTGGGTCAAATGAGGTAAAAGCATTTACATGTATGATATAGGATAAGTTCTTTTGTTTGTGTAATGGTGATGGGAGAGAGGACGAGGGATTTAGGAGGAAATATTTCATGGTTCATCTGGCTGCCCAGAAAAAGGGGCGCAAAGTTGGTAACAGGCAGTCCTAGATGGCATACTGAATTGTGTCCTTACCGTGAAATTGAGTGTATTGTAGCAGGATAAGTAGCCATAAATGCGTACCTCATTCCTGATGAACTGTGTATGATATTATCCGTGACTTTCTCAGCAAACCTAAGGACTGTGGGCAAATCTGCTTTGGTTGTGTGAGATGGAATGCCAATAAACACTGATTAGCAGAATGAACAACAACAGAAAGAAAAGCCAAAACAAGCAGATAAACAAAAACCTCAAATGTTTTGTTGTTAGAATTATAAGGTTTGAACACATCCAAGAATATAATTTTGTGATGTATTGGGAGCAGTGGAACTCAAGAATGGGAGAAGTGAAATGAAAATGCTAGATTTGTGAGATCACCTATTGTACCAAAATGTTATTGCCTAAAATCAGTTGGTGCTCTCCTGCCAATCCCATCTAATTTGCATTGAAGGAGGTTAAAAGATGGCAGCTGTGCACAGTGTATCAGAGTGTAAGAGAGAGTGTATGTTTTGCAGTACGTTTCCTCAAACCACAGTGTATTGCTGGCACTGGTCCAGAAGGATGAAAAATACTGGCTTGTTTTAATGAGAGAGTATTAATTAACTAGTGTGATAGAACAGAATGAATGATACAGTCATGGATTCTATAATTGGTAATAGCCTCTGTGCTGTTACTTTTGCTGTTGTTACGCATTAAGAGCCCTGAGGGTTTATTATGACACATGTTGCACATGTGCAGGCATACTTACATGAACGTATGCACATGCAGACAATAGTCTTTGGCTTAAGGATTAAGAACATTTGAAGCAAATACACAGTATTTAAGAGGTAAGGACTGGTATTTGTTAGTGATGGCTGTAATACTGGAAAAAGTGATTAATGGAACTGATGAGGAGAAGATAAAGACAACAGAAAACTTGACAGGAGGAGAGAGAGTGATAGCTGAGGAAGAAAATACACTGAAAGATACTGATATTTTGGTATAGAATTCAATGTAGAAGAAAGTAGGAGAAAAATAGCAATTCCAACTATACCTGTAGGTGCTAATCATCTCTTACTGGGAGCAGCTTTATAGACTTCAACGAACATAGATTCTTGCTTTGATAGGATTAAATCTAGAAGACGACGAATGATACATTAATTCAGTTTCTACACTGGCTTCAATTTTTGTAGTCACCAGAAGACAGGGTGTTGATTTTTAGGATTGTCCAGTATAAAAAGAGGACATAATGGAACTACTTTCTTCCACCAGTTGAACCTACATTATAAAATAACTTAAAAACCTTCATACTTTGAGGCCTACAGAGAACAAACAGCCAGAAGTTTAATCTGGACCTTGTTTTTGCAGCTGCCTTCTCTCACCTTTATTCACGTTGACTTTGCTGAACTAGCACTGCTTCTGTCAGTCTCGTACACTGGAAGGACTACATCTAGAAGTTCAGGTTGACTCAGCAAGTGTAAAAGCAGCAGGCTGGTTGCAGC
>NW_009734765.1:7709-13237 GCF_000703405.1 Apaloderma vittatum | reverse complement strand
GCAGGAGGATTTGAAAGTTATTATATAACTTGCTCTGCAACCTGTTCCGCAAAACAGATGGAGAGCAGAGACAGATGCAAGGGCAAAAAGGAGTAGGAATGCAAGGGTAGTAGGACAGAGAGGGGAACATTAAAAAGGGACAAACAGAATGAGGAAGAAGAGATTAAAAAAGGAAGAGATGTAACTGATGCTGTATTTTTTCTTTGACTTTAATGAGAAATTCATATTTACTTCAGCACCACCAAACTTTGAATGTGAATGCATGGATGTATGCTTGTTTTGTGTGGGTACATCCTAACATTTTTAAACAGGCTTTAAATAGTTGGGGTTTATTGCTGCTAACACATTTTACCTGACCCAAATACTAGCTTACATAGTGGCTTAGTTCAAGATCATGTTATTTTTTTCTTGTAGTTTCTTGCTTTCAAATTGTTCATTAAAAAAAAAAAAACCAACACAAAACCAAAGCCAAACTCTTGCAATTTTACAGTATCATCCATATTCATTATATGATATGAAATGATCAATACTGCAGATTTGGCAAAATGTCCTTTCACTTTGAAAATATTATACTTTTTTTATTCTGAGATTCTAGAATAGTTTTGCTGAAATCAGTGAAGTTACTTTATCTTCAGCATAGTACGAAAATACTGTTTTTTAAGGAGATTACTCATATTTCCTATGTTTTGCTAGTATTTATATATGTTATTTTTTATAATATTGTAAATTGGTGTTTGGGAGTTAATATAAACCATCCAATCATCATGCATACATTATTTTATTCATAATTTAGTTAGCTTTAGCACATGAACACACTTTACTCAGTAATTCCTTTAGCAAGTATTTGTTAGAAGTTTCAGTGCAGCTGTTCTGTATGAACTGGTTATATTACTTGTTTTACATAAATTTGCTGTTCATGTGTGATATTTAATGAAATCTTAATACTTACATAAGTACATTATTGGTATACATCTGCTAAACTTTGATGCTGTAGCCTGCTCCGAAGTCTTGTGGAAGAAAAAAAGGGGTCGTTTCATTGCTCCCAAAGACTTCAGAACAGGTTAATGAACTAATCTGTATTGTAGCTTCTCATATAGCATAGGTACACTAACCAATAAAGAAAACTAAATTTGGCTTATTTAAGACAAATCCATGCTATCTATATATTTCTAGCTCATGAATGGTAACATTGGCTGGATAATTTGCTAAGAGTTTGATCAAGTTTCTCATACTATGTTTCAAGATCAGTGAAGGATGACATTAAAAAGCACACCACTAAGGAAAAATAATAATCGAATTTTGCTGAAGATGAACAAAATTAACCTTCGTTTGAATACGCAAGCACGTACAGCATGTGGCAATTTAAAACTGTCCTTCTCTGAGGACACAAGAGGCAGTGATGGAACTGCCTATATTCCAAGTCAAAACTTTATTCTTAGAGGTTTTCACACATGAGTAAGTGCTAAATAATAATAATAATAAGCAGGGACTGAAACAAACTACTGATATCTGAAGGGTGTCAACGCTTTCAAGATAAAGAACTGGGAGCTCTTCAAGTGAGTCGGGGTGTGACAAAATCTGTGCTGATGAATGCTGACATCCTGAATAAAATCACTACATGACTTCACATAGGTCAAGAAACTACATTGTTTCCCTGAGCCACAATGACAGCGGGGTGACAGAGATTAATAGCTTTGTATTGACTGAGCAACTTCCAGTTCCTTATCTTTGTCAAGTCAAGGCTCTGTCCAAGAGCTGAAATTGTTATTAGACTTATAATTGCAAAGACATTTAAAGGGTTTCCCCTTAAGGGACTATGAAATCCAATAAACCTTTCATAAAACCTCAAGCATTCAAGTGCAAAACCCTTGTCTTAGAGACAGGCATGCTCTCAGCCATAACAGGGGAAACCTTGAAGCCTCATACATTGAATAATGTTTGATTTATGAAGTTGGTTTTGAATTTGTATCAGTTGTTTTATTAAAAATATATGAAAGAATGTTTTAAATATGAGTGAGCTGTGTTCACTACTGTCTTGATCAAGTGCTCTATGTGTCTGAGCTGGAGGTCTTTCTTCCCCTGTCACTTAGATTCATGAGAGCTCAGGAATACTGAATTTGTATTGCTAATTTAAGCAACTTAATTCAATTTAGATGAGATTAAATCTCAATTCCTCACTGAAGTTTCAAAATAAAAGCTTAAAGATCAGACTTCGGTTTCTTTATTATTGTTGATCTGTAAGGAAATGTTTGCACATGTAAAGAGTTTTCAGTGCTGTACGTTGGATTTACGTAATTAATCTCTTTGAATGAAAGAATGCAGTGTTTTAAAGCAGTAGATTTAATTATTTTCTCTGTGGCTTACTTAAAGTCTGTTCCAGTACAACAGTGTAAACTGGAAGATTGCACTGGCCTCAGGAGATACCAGTTTTTTTTTCTTTTGTTTTAGAAGCTTGAGCTTTGCTGCGAGATTATTGTGGTTTGTCAGTAACCTACATTGTGCTACATTTCTGTTGCTTCAGAGCTTAAAGAGCTTGAATTGATGCCAGTCATAACAGTGGTCACTGCAGTCATTTTGCAGTGGAGCAAATAATATTGCATGGTGCAAAGTAATGTAGAATCTGCCCCATGATTTTAAAGAAGGAAAACGTGATAAAACTCTACTGTGTTGCATTTAATAGTTTATAAACTCTCTTGATTTTTTTCTTAGTTGACATTAAGAAATAAACAGTTAACATACTTAAAAATTAGCTTCTTAGTAGGGATTATCAGATTTGATATCTATAATACATTCAGACACAAACCTTTCTGTAAGCATTTCTTAATTCTACTTTCAGCAAAAAGAAATGGCATTCACCAGAACTAGTTACTCCAGGTTATACAATTCAATACTAGTGTGTTTGCAGATACAACAGATTACTCTTTAGATAATTCAGCATGTATTGATATGTGTTATCTTCTTATACCAGTAACACTGTGCTTTCCACCTTCCATTGTTACAAGCTGTATCATAGGACTTTTTTCATGTTTGGAGAACAAAAGGAAAAAAAAATAAAGTGCTTTAAAAACATTTAGTGAAGAAAAACTTTTGACCTCTCTATTGATTGTTAGGTTTTTTTAATATGGAAAGTGAGAAAAATTTATTTTCAGAAACTATTGACTCAAAGATCCTAGGTCTGGGAGGAGAATCTTCATTAGTTTTTACAATCAAAATGTTGAAAATGTTTCAGTTTCTGTAGCCTTAGTTCTGTTTCTTTCCTAAAAGTAATAAACACTGTACACAGGAGTATTGCTGAAGTAGACTTCTGATAGCAACCTAGGGTCTTGGATAAAGTTACATTGCTCTGGGAAAAAAAAAAAGTACCGGTGTTCTTATGAGTATTTCTATAGATGAAAATACTTGGGAGAGGATGAGGGAAGGGAATGGTACTTGAGCTACCATTTTGAAATTGTTTGAATGTGTGGCCTTGTTTCTCACACGTTGCCTAGTTAAGCAGAATATTTTTTAATATTCTGGAGTTATCAGAATTTTCCTGCTAGATGCTTAAACATGCTAGATGCAGGTTATTATTGTGGAGAGCTTCAAGCTATATTACTTGCCTTCCTTGACAACTTCCTCTCTACTCTGCAATGAGGTATATTCCTTGTATTGCTGCACATATGAACACTCAGTGACTGATGAGTGTCATGTGGGACATGCCTTCAAAACAGATAGGATTAATGTCTAAAAATGCTTGGAAATTATGCCTACAGTTCTGCTAACTTCATTGCTATTGCAGTTTATGTGAGTAAAAACTATCTCAATGTTTTCTGCCTCTCAGCCTTGCATATTTTAGCTGTGGTTTTTAGAGTCAAAATGGGTCCTCTACAACTTTCACATCATCAGTACTAATAAGGATGTTTCAGATCAGATGAAACTCATCTTCAAATAATTCCCTTCATGTTCCCGTAGTCACTCCAGTGGAATCGAAAAAGAGCCAATACGAAGTCTGACTGAAAGAAAATTTTTAGTCATATTCAAGCATCTCAATTCAGTTAATTTTCTACTTGGTCAGATTGTGACCCTGGACTTCCACTGAGGCAAATAACAGAGCAAGATGTAGCCTAAATACTTCATACTTATTTAGAAACTGCTGTAATGTATCCTTCTTTCTTTTCTTTCTTTTTTTTTTCCCTCCCTCTTACTCAGTGTAGCTATATATCTGTTAGTCTTTAAAAATAAGACTCATTTTAGTAGTACTGTTAAGAATTTTTCATAAGGATATTCTCGATAACAAGGTCCTTGGTCTAATTGGAACCTAGAGACTAGTGAAAGTGTACAGTGTATTTCAAAAAAACTAACACTGGAGTCATCAAAATGGGTAGGTACTGAATCCAACTAGCATTTGTTGTGGCACTAATATAGTTGTTTACACAAAATAATATGTGAGTATCTGAAATTCACCAGCTCTCAACTGGTATGTTCATAACTTGATAAACTATCTCCCTATGTTTTTTGATCTGCAAAGGAGGATACCACAATTTTGCTATTTAGTGTTGCTTGTGCAAGCACTATACCAAATTTCACTTATTTTAGTGAAAGGATAAACAATCTAAACAAAAATTTATGTAGATGGGAGCTTTTCAAGTGCAAATACTTTGGCTGCTGCCATTTCAGAAAGAAGACTGTTTCCTTGTTGGTGTCAACTACATTTTCCAGTCCAGTGCGGGGAAGTGCATGTTTTCAAAAAAATGGCATTCAGCTGCTAGATCAATAATCGTTGGCATAAACAGTTACCATTCTCTGTAAAGAAAAAGTGGCATTTCTGCTTTTCAGACGCCATACATCTGTGTTGCATTCGTATTTTGGTAATCCCTGCAAGAGTAGTAGATAATTAGAGAGAATGATGTAGAAAAGCTCATGGCATATACAAGCTGAAGATGAGAAGACTGCTGCAACTACAGTGGTGGCTGTGCCACTTCAGATCAGGTGAGGGTGGCTAGAAGAATAACAGGGATAAACAGAAGATTATAGCTCGGCAGTGAAGATATTAAGAAAATGGAGGAAATGGAAGCAAAGTAGTTAATGGGTTGTAAAGAATGACCAATATTATTCATTATAAACAGATGGATTTGCATTCAGATGAAAGATGATTATGGTCTAAAGAAAGACAAAAGAGGCAATACTCAAAACAATAAGCAAAACAACTTTGTCCATATGGAGATACAAACAAGGGCTGATCAAGTTCTCTTTTAGAATAGTTGTTGTCTCAAGAATGGTTGTTTCCTTAAATGTAGGGAGAAAGTCTTCATCAAAGAAATTTACTGCTGCTAAGACTTAAAATAGCAGTTGCAATTGAATATTAAAATATTTTCCATTAGGAAAAAAAATCCTTAGAAGAACTACTTAGTTAATTGCCTCATTACTGGGATATTAAGCAATATTATCATTGTTAGCACAAGACTTTTTTTTTCTGATATCGGATATTAATAATGGTAAAGAGTTCATGAGAGTTCGATGTGAAATTATGATCAGTTCTAAACATCCTA
>NW_009734765.1:0-7678 GCF_000703405.1 Apaloderma vittatum | reverse complement strand
TTTTCATTTTTCCCCCCTGCCATATGTAGCCAATAATTTCCATCACAACATCTCTGTGGAAATTGAACAAAGTATCTTGATAGGAGCAAAATTAACACAGGTCACACATCACTCCATATGGCAAGCCACTGTGCCAAGACAACTCAAGGTTCTTTGTAGTAGATGGAAAGTTACTAACAAATACCTTTATCTGTCAAACAGTGTTTCTGTTACCTAAAGAAAGTTTGACATCCATGTCTTCAGCCAAGATCCATCAGTGGTTTTCCATTATTTTATTACATTAGCTTAATTTGACCTAGAAGAAAAAATACACATGCCTAAGCATAAGCTCTGTATCCTTGTGTACTAACCTCAAATACCTTGAGAAGGGGAAAAAAAGTTGGCAGTGGAATGCTTAAAAATAATCATTATAAATTCTTCCTTGCTGTTCTGGTGCTTGAACTTTACAGTATTTGTTCTCTCATTGTGTCTGTTCATCTCCCCCTTCTTTTGCATTTCAGCTGGGAAAAAATGGCCACATGCTAATTTTTTCATTTATATATGGGAAGTTGCCTTCAACATCAGTCTGCAATGTGAGATTCTGTAATTTAGCCAGACCAAGTCAGTCTCATAGCTTCACTTAATAGAGAGCTCCCTACTGACCTCCTACCTATGGTGCCAAAATTTTACCTCTTCTAAGCTATATGTTTCATGCACAGTTGTGTATGAAAGCACTGTGCAGCCCATAGTGGATGTATGCTTGTGTCTGGAAAAATTAAAACTCATAATACTGCCTCTTGTCTAGCATTTTCCTCCTGTATTCTACATGCAGGTTCGGAACCCGAATTTCTTGAAAATGCCTCATAAATAGCACATGATTATGACACCTATGTGTTGATGTTGGTGCAAAATCAAGTGTAAACCTGATGAGACTTATCACACCCCAGTCACTTGGAGACATGACATCTAAGAGTACAGTGCATATTTCTCTTGCTACTTGTAGGATTGTATTATAAATTCTTTCTGTCAGTCTCCAATCTCCACATTTTTAAGGCTAAGATTGAGATGGTCCTTTTGGCCACATTCAAGTGCCTTTAAAGTAAAAAATTTTTTTCTGTTGCCCTTAATTAAGGCATATCAGACACCAACTGAATGCTTAGTCTGAGCTGGAAGCCAAAGGAGTCACGTAATTTTAGCAAATCTGTTTTAATTTTGCTAGCAATTTTGAGGGGAAGTTTTATTTAAGTGCAAATATTTTGTGTCTTTTCTTCACGAATAAATTTTAAGGATGGGTAGAGGACTGTGTTTTCTATTGAGTAATCTGTATTGCTGAAAAGTTTACAAGAATTTCACAGCTATAAAATTACTACAGGAAAACATGGATTGGATTTTTTTGGGTAGTTTTCAGCATTATGATTGTCTATAAATAAGTATATTATAAACCCTGTTAGTTGTGCTGGTAACTGCAAAAGTTGGAGACCAATGTTTGTGGACTGAGCAACTATCAAACCATTGGAGATGAGTATTTGAGGTGCTGCAGGAAAACACATTCACCTTTCAAGTTGCTTACAATGTGAAAGAGAAAGTTATTCATTATATAACTGTGACTCAAGGAATTAACATTTGAAAAATTACTGTTTTTCTTCATGGGCTTTCATGTATTTGCATTATGATTTTCATAATGAAATAATAAGTTCCTATGTTAACTACCACCATTATCCATGTTAGAAAATGCATAACCACTAGAAAAAAATAGCCTGTGTATTACTCTGTCTGCATATGCCTATAAGTAAGTGAACATATAAAATACCCTTACAGAAAATCAGGGTTAAAGATGGAAATGAAAAAAACTCAAATGCAATGTTACACAAATATTGTGTAATTTGCCATGCACATTACATAAACATAAATACTGGAAAGTGACTAGTTGTAGTTTTATATTCCTTGTCTTCTATTAGCCAAATGAATGCTTTGTGAAATACTTTGTGCAGTTGTCAGCAGTATTATCTTTTCCCAGAGTATACATTTACAGTGGCACCAAGGAGTGAGGTTTCCTGTCTTAAATATTTTTATTTTTTTTCCCTTTGGTCTGTTGTTCAGTAAGGAGCAGTCTCAACATCCATTTTCTCGTTATCCCATATATGAAGCTCCCATGTTCCAACTTTGTAATCTCACAGTTGGGAATTAGCTTCCACTATGGGCTGCATTCATTTTAGGGGGATTTGCTCACAATATTGAAAGACAGGATGATATAAATGGATTAGAACTCCTGGGTCTTGCTCACTACCTCATTCTCATTGTGCTTTGATCTTCTCTCTGCTTCCTCCGGGAAGCTCAAAATCAGAAAGAGAAAAGATTCTACCCATTAAGCATAAAAGATCTCTGATGTTTGATGCAAGAAGAGGATTCACCATGTTAATAGACTTGTCAGTGGGCTGGGTAAGTGCAGAGGTATTATTTTGTACAGTACCTAAAAATACCCCACTTCTGACACATGACTGAAGCTCCTGGGAATGTTTTTGGTTCCACTGACTTTTATGGCATACTAGCCCTATGATAAATACTTAAAAGGAGAAATATAAACACTATTCTTGTAGCACTCAAATTCCTGAGATACTGCTTATATATCTCCGTTCTATGTCTATTTTTTAACAAAGCTGAGCAAATCTTTGTGAAGGACTGAGAACTTATCATCCACTGAGAGAGCTAAAATGTGGGCCGATGCTCCAAATATTGGTCTGCTTACTGGCTAGGACTTGTTTCCTCTTCCCATGTCTGCCTCTGAGTGATAACATTCCAATTAACTTATTCCTACCAGAAAGCCTAGACTTAACATAGCTGTGCCTAAAGATTTAACAGATACTGTTACTCTCTACACATTTCTCAGATTTTTATTGTACATAACTTTTCAGAGTCTTGAGCCTCCTGTGTAACATAAGGTGTTAGGAACCCAGGTTATTACCAAAGTGGAAGCCTCAGGCAGGAGAGAAAATTGACACAAAAAGACACACACTTACTTTCTTCCTCCTTTTTTTCTGTGTTCTGGCTTTACCTTCACCTAATGTAACACAAACTTTCAGAACTCTGGTTTCTGTAATATGTAGACACTTAATGTTATCTTGTGGCATTAAGTATGAGTATTTTAAATGTGAAAAAAAATAGACAATGGTGTTTCAATATACTTAGCTTTCTCTGTAATTCAGTCTATAATTTTCTACAAGAAATTGTAGCAGGGTACCACTCCTACAGCAGCAGTTTATCCTTCACGCAGGCTGCATCAGTTGCCTTTTCTTCTTTTTGTACAACTCATTTGTAACTTGGATAACTTTGTTTCTGCCCACAAATCACTCTTCTCCAAACCTTTTCCAAATGCCCTTGCCTCAGCCTCTGCCAAAAGAACAATATGACAATCTTATTTCCCTAAGGAACTCATTCAGTTTCTGCTGAAAATTGAAGCATCTTCACTGACTTCAGAAGGATCCAGTATGGCCTCTTCAAAGAAAAATCCAAAATATCGTACTTGATAAAACTGAAGCCATACAACTAAAATGAGAAATTTGCTCTAGTGGACTGCTCAAGTATCCAGACTTTCATAAAAGGCCCTCAAATCTGTAATTTCTTGGTACCCAAGCCTCACAGACTCAAAGGCTGAAGATAACATTCACTTTTTCTCTGTATTCCTCTTACTAAAACAACTCACACAGAGTTAACCAGTTCCAATTTTGCTAAAATGCCCTATTTGAAGATATGACCTCTGATGTATATGAGGATTAATTTTCTTTCAGTTCACCTATCATACAGAAATAACGAGCCATTGTACTGTTTTGAAACTTCACACAACCACATTGTACACTGCATTTATAGATTTCTTGATCTCCTGAATGCAATCTCAGATTTTGTTTGATAGGTAAATGTTAAGTGTTAAAATGTAATGTTGCATTTTTACTCAGATCCTTTAGTTCATCAGTAGGCTGAAAGAAAGTTAGCCAAACATACCCTCAAGCTATTCTATTGTTTAGTACTGTGAAAGAAAGGAAGGGAGCTGAACACTTTCAAATTTGCTGAAGTAGTTGTGTGGTGTTACTCACAGGTGGCTGGAATTAAATTGACTAAGTGGTTTCTCCAAGCACAGCACCTGTCATATCTTGTCTCCTTTTCATAACTTCAAAGATATGAAAGTCATAAAACCAAGCCCAGAAAGGGTCAGAAGTCACAAGCTTCTTTGATTGATGTTTTGTCATATTTTGGCTCATTACTTCACCAGAAATCTTCTCTTTTAAATTTCAGAATTTATGAGCTCCCACAAAATAAATATTATTAAAAACTGAGCAAGAGGGTCAGAGGGAATCTAAACAACATGCATGAATCAAACCCTTATGCCTCCAGGATACGCTCAGAATAAGAAGATACAGCAGAGATTACGTTCAATGTATTTGCTATCTATTTCTTTGACCTTACAGTGGCTTCACCATTGTTGAAGGAAATATTTTTTTTGCTGCTATGTACAGAAGATTCTTCTTAATGAACACCACAGGGTTTACTGATTGCTCCTAATGAGTTAGAAACAAGTGTCCTGCAGGTAAATTGTCACATATCTTTAGAAATAAACTAATCAGTGAAGGTGATTTATAGAATGATAGAGTTATCTGTATTTCTCCAAAAGAGAAGTATATATCAATGCCCTTAATGTTCAGTATAAAAGACACTTAAGGAGCTGGCAAAAATGCTGTTAGACCTGTATTTTAGATCTTAAGAATCAATAACAGCAGTTAAACTGAGATTTAGGGACTTTTACAAACAGTACCAGTAACAATATCCAAAGAAACAAAGAAACTGAAGGTTGTCACAGTTAAAGAAAATAAAAAGTCTAATTTTTTCACTTTTTCTCAGTACCTTTTCCAAGATGTATCTCTTGGGAGAAATAGCTGCCTCTGAATATTCCTGTAGCATGCACTGTTTTACACAACAAGCTTACCACTGATTTAACAATGGCTTTGACTACCACCTTAGTAGCATGTGGTGGAAACCTGCTGTTCTGCTAGAGTTCAACCAAGGAAATAAAAGCTATGTATACTTTTTAGCAGATTAATTTATTTCTGAATATTTAAACCTGGAGCTACTATTTATGAACTATACTGAATTCTATTGTATTTGGTGTAAGCGAGACATACTACTTTATGTGTACTGCATTTGTACACTTCTTTTTATCCTTAAAGGTGCATTTAGATCTTTGTATACTTGCATGTATGTACTGCATATGTAAAGATTGCTTCATCTGCTATTGAAGTGCAGGAGGTATTGCCCAGACAGCTTCCACTGCCTAAAGCACAGGGAATGGGAAGTTTTCTTCTTAACAATAGAAGGATTAGTGTAGCCTCTAATGTGGAGAGCCTTCTGCACCTAGATATATGTCTGTTCTGTCAGTTGTGTTGGACTTCAGGTTTTCAATGAGAAATTTTTGTGACTGTTTTCAAAATCTGGTGAGGGGATGCTTATCATAATATCCCTCTGTTTGGTAGATTTTTTTTCAAAAATCGGCTTTAAATCTAGGCCTCAACTCCATATATAATAAACGCTATTACATATGCCTTTGTGATTTTTCTCTTACATGTGAATATATCTCTGTTTTCTTAATGTTGGGATTCTTAACTTTTGTAAGGGTAGTTTTTTCTGAAAACAAAATGTTGTTTTATACTGTTCTGTGTTATGCTTCATCCTGGGATGCATGCATAAAGATGACTATTCTAGCTCTTGTAATAATTGAAAAAAAACTCACATTGGGATGTTTTATTGTTGTGACTGCCTTTCTCTAAAATTCCTTCCTCTTACACTGTAAGGAGCAAGCAGACTACATTACTGTATAAGAGGGCTGAACTTCTAGTTGTTACCTGAAGCATATTCACATCAGAAAACTAGAGTATTATAATTAAGTCAGAATAAACACAGCTGCTTCTCATCTCAGAAACAGACAGTATTGAGGTGGTCAAAATTCTGAACAAGTTTTATTTTGGTTTAGAAAATTTTGAATTTATTTTTTTGATTTTCATGGATTGAAAATATTTTTCATTTCCATGAAAAAGTATTTATAAACACTTGGTTTTACTTTATCTTTTTCTTCTTTCTTTCCGGTGTCTACAAGAATATGGAGGATTTTTAGAATTTAGAGTGCCTTTTCTCATCTCTTCTAGGTTTCTCTTTTCATGCTGCATATCTCCAGCAGAGGGGAAAAAGTAGAAAGAAGAACGGGAGTAAGAAAATTAATTACCACATAGATTTCTTTAAGTTAGCACTATTGAAAAGCTGGCATATTTAGTGTAGGAGAGAAAGGGAGAGGTAAGACTGGAGATCTCTTATAATATTCCATGTTACTGTATTTGCCAGACAATGGAAGAAAAAGGGCTTGGACTTTCATGTGATGAATTTCCATGTTTTCAGTATCATTCTGCATCATTTGCTGCCTAACTTATTTTCTTTAGAACATTGGTGACAAACCTTTTTGTAAGGTGCAAAATAAATTTTGGAAAGCATTGAAGTACATAGTTTTTTGTATGCAGTAATGCTAGTTGTTTACTATCTTGGCTGCAGAATATTGCAAAAACTTCTTCTTACTCCTATTTTAAACAACAGTAAAAATACTCTAGTCTCAGCAATGGAAGAATAGGCTTCTGTACATGGCCAAGAGCTACATTTATTTATGCAAAACTAAGGACTGGCATTAAATATTTATACATCTCATTTATCTGAAACTGCTGCCCTATAAAGAACAGAATGCTTCTAGGTTGTTATTAACTGGTCAGGTTTTTCTGACCTGGGTTTAATTCTCAGACTACTGTTCTTGAAATTGACACCTTGTATGAGACTTTCCGAGAAAATGACAACGCTGTTTGGAAGTGTAAGTGAAGAGCACATGCTCCTCCTGTTCTGTGACCTCAGAACATCCTTTACTTGTACTTTTGTTTTCCTCACTAGTTTGATTCAAGAATTTGTTCTCATGTGAGGGTTATTAATTTCATCACCATTTAGGTGTATTTAGGAATTTCCTTATTGTTCAGATACTCATTTAGTACATTTCTGAGTGACAGAGTTCCACTTCTGAGAATGCCCTTGTTTGTCTGCAGTAGATACGATGTTCAGCTGCCTGCATTAGCTACTTGGTTTCCTGGAGAGAGGCAATACGGAAAATGTTATTTGAGCAAAAAGTAGGTCCAGCATGCTGTATGAAAAAGTCCTTAGTTGCACAACAGCAGGGCGTAGGGACCCAGATTACACTTAATGACAAATTTCTTTATGAATTCTTAGATAATCATTTTGAATGCTACTTGTAATTCAGTTTTTTGAAGGTTTTGCCACTTTGCTTTTAGGTTTTTTAGGGGTTGCAGAACATACTATTGCGCTTTATTTATCTAGCTAAATTATTGATCTATGTATATTTTTCTTGTACTTTCATTTTAAAAATGATCTCTCGCACTGTGGAAGGACTCAAACATTTGAAATACAAGCAGTAAAATATAAAATTCATGAATGCATCTATAAAAGTTGGTAGTCTGAAAAAGTCAGAGGTATTGATACCTACTTGCATTAGTTAATGCACACAATATTAATTAATTATTAATAAACCACATTACATTATACATAATATGATATGATATTATAGGATATGACACGATATGATTAATATAACATATAATATAATATAATA
>NW_009734764.1:0-240 GCF_000703405.1 Apaloderma vittatum | reverse complement strand
CATCCATCCCTCCATCCATCCATCCATCCACTGATGATTTCATGCCGCAAGATATCCATCCAGCTTCCCATCCATCCAATTAGGATCAAATTCATCCAGTTCTCTGTGCCTTGGAAAATTCACTTCTTCATCATTACATCTTCTACTCATAAAATCCGTCATGAGTCCAGCCACCCAGGCATCTGTCCTTCCATCCCTCAAATATTTGCGCTCCCATCAATCACACCACCCTATACCTGG
>NW_009734763.1:0-985 GCF_000703405.1 Apaloderma vittatum | reverse complement strand
TTGTTACCACAGCAAAAGGAATTAAGGCTGAGAAGATGGCATCTCCCTTGGTGTCTGCACCACAGGGCAATTGCTGTGCCGTTCAGGGCATCCCTGGTCTCAGTGCATCCCATCCCCTTTGGCATCCCTTGTGGTAGGCTTGCACCCCTTCCCCATCCGTCTTAATTTGGGGTCTCCAGGACCCCTTGGTGGATTTCTTTGGGCTTCCCAGAACCCTCCATGTGGCTTTCAGGGTGCCTTGCACTCCTCCATGTGCCTTTAGGAAAAATCTAGTCACCACAATGAGCTGTTTGGGACAGCCTGGACTGCTCAGTGTTCCACCCACAATCCCCTGGATGTGTCTTCCAGTGCACCTCAAGGCATATTATGGGGGCTCCGGGCACATCCTACAGGCATAGAACACGTTGGGTTGGAAGAGATCTTTAAAGATCATCTAGACCAACTCCCTTGTAGTGAGCAAGGGCTTCTCCAACCAGATCGGGTTGCTCAGAGCCCCATCCAGCCTGACCTGGAATGTTTCCAGGGACAGGACTTCTACCAACTCTTTTGGCAACCTGGGCCAGTGTTTCACCAGCCTCATTGTAAAAAAGATCTTCCTTGTATCTAGTCTGAATCTACACTCTCTCAGTTTAAAACCATCCCCCCTTGTCCTGTCACAGCAGGTGAAATCACTCATTCACCATCACCCCTGCGATGTCTTCAGAGCTGTGTAAATGGCTGCAGCAGGAGAGCACGTGCTCTGCTGTGACAGGTCCCATGAGAGCAGTGGCTGTTGCAAGACGAAGAGACACCCAGGCACAGCATGCAACCTCCAGGCTCTGACTAAAGGTGCAGATGGCCCTGGCCACCTTCAAGCCAGCACTAGGGGTAACTTCTCCAACACAGGTTTTAAATAGCGGGCAACTGCAACTCACAAGCTTAGTACAGAGGAAAAGGTGCAGACATGCAGCCCTGGCTGACTTGATGACCTAAGGCAGCCCACTTG
>NW_009734762.1:29864-47893 GCF_000703405.1 Apaloderma vittatum | reverse complement strand
CCGCGGGGGGAGCCCCTCTCCGCACCGGGTTACTGTTTTTCTTTTATCTTTTACCCTTTTTTTCGGCTAAATTTGGGCTGGTGGGAGCTCAGGATGCGTGCGTGGGGCTGGGAAGATCTGCTCGGAGCTCGCTGCTGCTCGGAGAGACGTGCTGGGAAGAACGGACACGTCGGGTTTTATGGATGTTAGCTCGGGTGTCGGAAGTTTGGAGAAGTCGGGAGGGGACGGGGCAGAGGAATCGTTCCAGCCTTGGGCACTGGATTAACCAGCCAGCGCAGACAAGTGGCGTCAAAGCTCATGGCTTTGGTCTGGGCAGTTTTGTAATTTGGGATTGATTGTTGGTGTGCGAGTTTCAAATTCTAGCGTCTCTGAAGGCTTAGGGTCGGCACGGAGAAGAGGCAGGAGGCACAAAACAGCTGGTGCTGGAGCAAGATGAGAAGCCAGGGGCTAAGAGTGCACGTAGCCCTCTAGATGCTTTGCAGCTTTCAAGGTGGGAGTTGATGTGCCGAAGCTGAGTTGCTCTGCTGGGTATCGGAGGGGAATGAGCGCTCATGCCCACGGAGGCTGGGATCCTGCCGGGCGTGAGGTGTAGAAGGCGCTGGGGCTTTGGGGTAGAGTTATGCCGAGTCCCATCCAGACTGCGTGGGTCACAGGTGGGCACTGGCAGGCAGTGCTGGGCACGGACCCGTGGTGGTACGGCCCTCTGAGGGGAGGGTAGAATGAGCGTTTCTGAAGTCTCTTCTGCTAAAGATCCCCCAGCTTGCAAGCTCTTCTGCAAGGGTATTCCTCAAAAACGCCTCGAGACTGTGTGGTTTGATCTGTTATCGAGCCCCGATATCTCCTTGACTCAAAACAGGGAAGCCGTGCTCTGCCCCGTTCCTGCAGAGCATCCCTCCTCGTGTGCCTTACCGAGCGAGAGGAGATTACCTGCCCCAGGGAGCAGCTCTGCAGTGGGGGCTTCGGGAAACTGCTCCGTCCTGCAGAGAGTTCTGGGAGTCATTTATCTCGTAATGATCTCTTGCGCCACGCACGGATGTGCTTGCAGGTCTCGGCTGTGCTGTCAGTATCTGAGCGTGCTCAGTCTGTCACGATTCATAGACTTATAGAATGGCTCAGGTTGGAAGGGACCTTAGAGATCATCTAATCCAACCCCTCTGCTATGGGCAGGGATGCCCTTAACTAGACCAGGTTGCTCGAGGCCTCATCCAACCTGGTCTTGAACATCTCCGGGGAGGGGGCATCCACAACCTTTCTGGGCAATCTATTCCAGAGTCTTGCCACCCTCGTACTGAAGAATTTCTTCCTAAGATCCAATCTAAACCTGTTCTCCTTCAATTTAAATCCATTTCTCCTTGTCCTATCACTGGACACTCTTGTAAAAAGTCCCTCCCCAACCTTCCTGTAAGTTCCCTTCAATGATTGCGTGTATAACAACTAGTGTATAGAAACCTGTACTGGGAGAATATGGCCAGCTGTGATCTCCCGGTGAATTCCAGGCTTCATCTTTCCTAATTATGAAGAAAAGGAGGTGATAATTTTCTTCCTGCCATTGATGTCCAACCCTGAAAGTTGACTGTGCCACTGAACTTCTAGCTCAGGCTGCCATTAAACCATCTTTCCATGGCTTGGAAGTAATTTCTTCTGCCAATCCTGCATGAACTTGGGTAGGATCTGGCTTCTCATGAGCACTGTGAGAAAAGTTGTTCACAAAATAATGAAGTAAAAAATAAAATAACAGAAGCTTCTTACCATCCTTAGTGCTGCCAGGTCCCAGCAATCAAAGTTATTCTGATTCAGGTCCTGCCAGATGAATGAAGCCGGCTTAGGTAGCAAATAATGAATTTTGGGTTCCTCATGTCACCTTGGGCCTTTCTCTGACTCTTGAGGGGCTTGATGTTGTTCTTTTAAGCCCACGTGAGCTACAGAGGAAGTTGAAAACATCAATCTAGAACAAAGACTCTTCAAGGTTCTCTTAACTGCAGCAGACAAACACATAAGAAAATCAGCCTAAGACCTGTGAGAGAAGAGCAGGAGCAGGTCGTGGTGAGTCAGTGCAGCAGGAGGGTGTCCAGGGACAAGCAGGTGGCCTTTTCAGGGTGTCGATGACACTGGATTTCTTCGTGAGGTCGTGCTTAGCTGGCCTGCGGTGTGCTGCTTTTTTAAAACGCCCAACTTGTGGGGTTGATCTTTGGGTAGCTAGGCTTGCTTGCCATTCTCTCTCTCCTGCTGCCAATAATTCCTGTCTGTGTCTGTCTTTCTCTAGCTGCCTTGCAGCAAAATGGCACTGGTGACATGCAAACAAGATGCTCTGCATTCCTTGCCTCTTTGATCTCGCAACTTCAATCCTAGCGATAGGAGCCAGGGCTGGGAAATGATTCAGCGGCAGCTTACGCAGCCGGTGGATCTTGGCAGGTGCTCCATGAATGCAAAGATGTTGCAGGCAGGAAGAAGTCTGTGATGCTAATGTGTCCTGAAAAGTAGTAGGTGAGGAGTCCTGACAGCAACCTCGCGTGTGCTGAGCCTTGTTTCTCCCCTGTGCAGCTCGATTTGAATCAGAGAGAAAACGCAGTTTGAACTCCGTCAGAGTCAGCGAACGCTGCAGCACGGTCTGGGTGTCCGCAGGGACCGGGACAATTTGCAGATGATGGGGAAGACATCTGTGTGCGCCGGGGTTTGCTTTCACAGAATCCTTTGGGGAGAGGAAGCAGAAAGCCAAAACCTGTTGTTCTGCGTTGGGGGAAAGCTGGGCTGAGGGAGCACGTGCGATTGTGTTCGTCTTTGGCTTGCCAGAAGGATGAAAGTCGAGGGGAGGATATGTCTGCTCAGGCTGTAACCCCCAGGTGTGGCTGGTGGGGAAAAGGGCTTTACAGGCAAAGCAGGAGGACCAGGCGAGCTCTCCCTGTACCCACAGAAGCCCCTTGGCAGTGGGTCACGGGTCTGGGGACTGCAGGGTACACACAGGGATGTCTTTGGCATGCGACTGATGTTTTGCTGCTAGTTGATTGCAGTAATACCAGGCTTAGATTCCGTGCATTCCCCAGGACTGGGCAAGATTATTTGTTTCGGCGAGCCTTGCATCGCACTCTTCCTGGCCGTATGGAAGAGCTTCCCACAGGGAGCTCCTTGCTGCCCGGCACTGGATCCCTCTAGCCCTTCTGTGCCTACGTGTGGTCTCTCTGCAGGCTGCACGTCGGCACGACCGCGGGGTGGGATGCCTCAACCTCCTCCCTGCGGCGCTGCCGCTCCCCGAGCTGCCTCAACCTCCTCCTCCTCGCTGCCAGCCCGGGGTAGCACGTGCACCGAGCGTGGTCGCCTTCTTTGTAAGAGAAATAGCAGGAGAAAACCCTGAAACCCTTGGGGCAGGTAGAGGAGCAGTGGCTCTCGCTGGCCCCATAAAGCGAAGTCACACCAGTTTGCTGGGAGCTGCTGGGCCGGTGCAGTGCTGGGTTTGGTGAGCGGCTTCCTCGCAGGGTGCTGTGAGGTGGAAGGCAGATGGCGAGGGAAGGGGATGTGAGGCAAAGCCTTTTAAAACAGGCTTTTTCACGAAGCGAGCTGGAAATCCAGAGAAGGGGAGAAAAAAACTAGCTGGCAGCGATGTGGATTGATTATGCTCGTTGGCATGTTTGCAGGCTCGAGTCCAGGCTTCATGTTCCTGAGCTGCTGTGGGTATTTTCACCATGTTGAAGTCTTGATTTAGGGATGTAAATGTGGTAGGTACTACTTTGAAGAAGCTGCATCCTGTAACAGAAGGTTATTTCTGGCCTTTGTGTCCCGTATGCAGTCATCGGCTTAAAAAGAAGTGTTGTTGCTGGTTCTTAGTTCTCTGTGGTTTGGGGATGCCATGGAAGTGAAAGAGAGGGGCTGAATTGGAAAAAAATATCTCTGGACCCTTACAGGATGTGCTCTAGTGAAATACTAGACTTGAGTACCTTACTGGACTCCGAACATGAATATTTGATATTCCAGCTGAGCATGACAAAGGATCTGGCTAAAACTGGTGGGGAGATTAAGAGAGGGAATGACTATTTCTAGCAGAAGTGTTACAAAAACGACTGAATTTGGAAACGCAGAGATCTTTTTCACCAAAGAGACATAGACTGAAGAGCTGGAGAAACTTGAAATGTCTGTCTAGAGGTGTGCATTCTCCCAAAGGTGGAGGAGAGCCGAAGCCAACGCAACTTTGCACATAGGTGCTCTTTTCGTGGGAAGAACCTGTTGTGTGTGGAGACCTAGATGTGTTTTTGTGTTTGGGGTTTTCTATTAGTTCATCACTCTGCTCTTGCTTTGCAGAGTTGTCTTCCTTGCTCCTGTGCCCTGCTGTTGACGTCAGTTTGAACAATAAAGCTGAGAGGGGTAAATTTCCCTCCTTTCTCTTGCTGTGGTTAAACCAGACACTGTTCCTTTGTGGTGAATTTTGTGAGTGTCGGACTGCCTGTCAGGGTTTTCCTGTGCTGGGGAAAGGGATAATTGCTGTCAGTGTTCTGAAAGGGAACAGTGACTTCATTTTATGGTGTGACACGGTGTAAGTCCTGATTTTCAGGGAAGAGGCAAATATTGTAACCCGAAATCCGGTTCCTTGCTAAAATGCTCCAGCTACTCAGAGCCAGCGGTGCGGGTTTGCGGCTCTGAAGCTCCCTTTGTCTGCAGAGCCAGCAGAAGGTGGCACCTTGGCTCTTCCTGCTTGTAAGTGTTTCCTACGCGTGGCTGTGTCCTCCTTTCTACCAGCATTTCCAGAATTAGCTGTCTCTAATGGAAGAGGGAGGTGAGACAGCGATGGCTTAATTGGCCACAGCCGGATGAGCAGTGCTTGCCTTGGCCTTGCTGACATCCCAAATGGCTGATTTGCTCTTGACCATCGCCGCCTGTGTGACTGCAGAAGCTCAGAGGTGGGTGCTCTCGTTATAAATTGTACTTTTTTTTTGACAGCAAAACTGTCTGGACGGGGAACTCCGATGGGCAGAAGCAGTGATTAGAGCCCAGTGATGATGTTCAAGCGAGTCCTCTGCCCAGCTGTTGCTCTGCTCTGGTGCTTCGTTAGGATCCCAAGCCGTTGCTGATGGCAAACAACTTCAGGTGTAATTGGGTAGAAACTTTTGATGTGTGCGGACACGTCTTCCCTGTCACATTTTCTGCTTGCAGATGTGTTGAGATCCCTCACACCTTTTGCAAAATCGGACTCTAGCTCTCTTGGCTTCTGCCCTGGGCCTCTTGCGCAGGTTGGTTGATGTGCTGGTTTTATATTGGAGCAGTTGGACCGTTTTAGTCTGGGAAAAGGTGAGTGTGTGGTTGTGGGAAGGGGAGTCTGTTCAGCTCCTTCCTGAGCGTGTGGTCCCACTGTGCTGCCACGGGGCACCTCGTCGCTTTGGCGAGTAGTAGCAAGGTGTGAAGGTGGAAGCAAGCGGATTGGTTTCATGGGCAGCTTCTCTTCACCTGGGAGGAGAAGGAAGACTCGGCTACACCAAGAGCAAGCTGAAAGCTGTTGGCATTTCCTTGCCTCAGTTTCTCCATATTCTTGAATATTTTTGGCATTTGTCTAAAGATCTCTTAAGGAGTCAGGTGTCTGCCCACCTGCATATGCCTTTTCCTTTGAATCAAGTCTTCTGTTAACTTTACCAACCCCTCCATTCAAGAGCTTCCTCTGTTGCCAGTGCAGCTGCTTCACTCTTGCTTGAGCTGCTTTTTGCCTTTAATTGCTTTTTATAGGTTTTGAGACCCAATGCCAAAGCTTAACCATCGTTCTGCCTCTGGGGAAAATTCCCATTCTTTTTAATGCCACCTCCCACTTCAGGATTTCAAAAAAAACCTCCAAACCCTGGCCTTCACTTGGCTGTGCTTGTTCCTTCCCTCTTCCCAGGTGAGGTGTGTCTGGGTGCTCCAGAGCCTTTTAGTGGCAGCGGTGGAGCTGCCCCAGGGCAGGGACTGATTTTCCCCATCGTGGGAGTGAGTAGCTGCAGCTCCTGTTGATTTCTGGAAATGTGGCTGTGTTTACCAGACTGTATTTTGGCATTCAGGCTGTTAAAAAGCCCAGGTTGGGACATTTTTTGCCTCTTTATCACAGCTGTTTATTTTCTTTCTGCCTGCCTGTCTGTTCAGTGTGACGCTTGGGGCTTTAGCTATGTGCCTGGTAAGAATAGTCTTATTTTTACAAGGGGCTTTATTGGCTCTGCTAATGCTCTGAATGGTTTTATTCCTGGGAGAGAGGAGGGAGGGAGGCTGGAACAAGTCCAGCTGTAAGTTGTTATGCCTCTGCCAAAAAATAATAATAAAAAAATATATGGAAATTAATTCCTCACCCCTGTGCAAAGAGGGAGGAGAAACAGCCCCTTAGTTCCAGAAAGCGATGGAAAAAGGAGGAAAGAGGGGTGTTTATGTCTCTCTTGCTGATGAGGGAGAAGGAGAATATGATCGCTGAGCAGTTAGGAGCTCCCACATGCTAGGCTGCATTTTTAACATCCTGCTGTCTTTGTTATATAGCAACAAAGCTGGGGGTTTTAATTAACCAGTGGTTGGTTTTGATATTCTAATTTCCAGCGCTGCAAAGTGACTCCTGAGGCAGGTGGCTTTGTTGCCAGTCACGTGCTGCGGTGTCATCTAAAGATGTGATTCGATTCATTTATTGCAATCTTTTTGCCTTCAGCTGTGATAGTCTCTTAATTACAGGCTTTTTTTTTTGTTGTTGTTTGGTTTGGGGGCTTCCAGGCATCTTTGACTCCAAAAGCCATCAGTTTTGTTCCCTGTGGAAATGCTGCTGCGTGCCCTGCACAAGCGCTGCTCAAACACCGTGTGCAGGGAGTTTGGTTGCCTTGGAAACTGTTTGCCATATATATATGTGTCTGTGTACATCTCCCTCTCCGTGCATGCACACATTATTTTCTTTTCTGACCTAAAGCATTAGAAATGCTCATCAGCCTGGAAGGACTTTCCTTCCAGGTAACAGGCTCGTTCAGAGGCCTCTCCTGCCTCATGCTGAGCGCTGACCCCTGTGACTCCCAGGGCAATGGCCCGGGCGTTGTTCCCACCTTGGTGTCCCCTCGTATTTCTCCTCATCCTGCTCCCTCTCCTCCAGTCGTAGCTGCTCTTGAGAACAGGACTCGGTTTTTTGTTTGTCTGGCAGAGGGGCCTTTCTTTGGAGCATGGGAGATGGTTTGGTGGATGCAAGGGTAAGCTGCCTTTGCAGCGATGGCTTCTCTCTCTGTTCGTCTCCCTCTTCGTGCCTTCCTCCATCTGCCTTTTACCTGTACGTAGTTGCTCACTTGCATTCTCCAGAGCTCTAGCTTGGCAAGTGCTCCAGCCTCAAACCCTGGCTTGGCCATCCTTGCTCGCACCAGCCGGCCCTGGGGACTCCTCATCACCCCTAAATACAGGAGTGGTTGTCTCTGGGGTCTAGCAGGTGTGGATCTCCTTACTCTACCATTTATCCTACCAGCTTTCCAGTGTATTTTATCATACAGAGCAGCGGCAGTAAGTGCCAGCAGTGTCCAGCACCCGCAGGTTGGATGGATGGGTGGATGGATGGATGGACGCATGGGCGGGAGGGCTTTGCTTTATGTTCTTGAAGAGCAAGCTCTGTCAGTGCAGACATGGGAGTCATCAGTCCGTACCAATTTACACCCACTGTGGCAGCACTGCAGTTTTCTGGGAGTCAGCTGCAGGGTTTTTTCCCATTTGACGTCACTGGAGGTGCTGCTATTGCGAGTCCTGATGTTTTGTAAAGCAGAAACTGATTTTGACTGTGAATACGGGACTCAGTGTGCTGGAGGTAGAGACCTTGAACAGATTTTTTTTACTTTTCCTGTGGCCTTTGGTTACCAGAGATGAGTAAATGGCAAGATTGGTTAGGTTTTCTGATGTGGGTTTCTTAGGTTTCGAGCCTGCCTCCTTTGAGGAAGCCGTGGCTGCCTGTAGCAGTGTCTGTAGTTATGTCAATGCATCTTCCCCATCGAGAGCTCAGGCTGCCGATCCCTTGAAACAAGCAACCTCCCGGGGAAGGATGACATGTTTTACTGCTTTTCAGATAGCACTCCTCTCCAAACCACATCCCTTTGGGTATTTGCTTCGCATCGCATTTCTCTTCTCACTTGTCAGCCGTCGAAATCACATCTACTATTTTTAGTTGCCCAAAGCTTCTTTGCCTGTTGGAGGTGTATATTTAGACACTTGCTGAGCTGTGTCCCCTGTTTGCCAGGCACTGCTGCACCTAAACTGAAATATTTCAAAGCTGTGTGTTCCGGAAATGCAGGAAAAATGGTTTGTGGGGAAGTCAGAGCTGTTTGCAAAGCTGAAGGAGCAGAAAAAGGATGTGAGCTGAGCCCATCTCTGCCGAGGCGATGTGTGACTCAGGAGGGAACAAGGCATGACGTGACGCTCTTAATTTCCTCACTTCCCTCGTCTTCAGCAAGACATTGGTGATGAAGGAGTGATAAAATCAAATATCTATTTTTCATAAGCCTGTACATCAGAAATACCAAAGGCGGCCCCTCACGGATTATGGTTCTTTCTAGCAGCTCCTTGCTAGCGCTGTGTGTCCGAAGGCTCAGCTGTGAAGCCAGGAGGGTTGCTCAGTGGTAGGTGCCCTCGGCAGTGCCTGGCAGGCGTCGATGGTTTCCCTGCTCCGTCTTACTCTGGCCTTTGGGCTTGATTTCCATGCTACGGACTGAACATTGCGCTCGTAAAGCAGAGCCAGGCTTCTGTCCCCCACCCGTTCAGCCATTCAGGAACAGACAGGGGTAACGGCGCACTGACCGTTTTCATCACATCCTCAGCAGGACCTGAAATTGTGAAGAAAAGCCACAAAAACTGATTTTTTTTGTTTCCCCTCCTCAGGCTAACTTTGAGCTTCCTCTACCAAATGGTCTGTGTCATGACTTTGTCCTCTCCCATCTGAGTATCTGCCGCCTGTGCTCTATTCCTGCACCAGCCTGGCGAGCGGGCAGGGCACTGTGGCTTAGGGAAGAGCCTGTTTTATTCAAGGAAAAGAATTCCTTTTCATATTCCAATATCCTGTCTGCTCCCGGGCGCTGGGTTGAGTGTCTGCGAAGCGGTCGCGCCCGCGAACTGGAGCCGAGTCAGCACATCTGGTTATCGAGGCTCGTGCGGTGGAGCTGCCTCTGCCTCTTGCCAGGCGGGATGAGGCATTAGCAGGACGATGCCTGGCAGAAAACAAAGACGTGCAGGCGCTCTCCTTGAGAGATGGATGCTTCCCCCATGCTGGGGAAGAATGAACTGTGCCTTCCACTCGGATTGCACCAAAGAAGGAGTTTTGCCTGCAGCCTCTTCCAGTTTTACCAGTTTGTTGGGTTTTTTCCCCAGTTTCTTCCAGTTTTCCTGCACAGCTGCTGGAGCATGTGGTGGTGCCAAGAAATACAGAGCAAAGGAAGGATCATTGCGTGGAGTGGCAGGGTTTTCCTGCCCTGAAATCGCCATGGGATGCTCTGCAGAGCTGTGGATCTCTGTGCATCCTCCTCACAGGCACATCCGTAGTGCCTGGACCGTGGACGTGGTGCTCTTCTTCTGTTGCTGTCGCTTTTCCATCCGTTCATGGAGAAGCAAATGAACGTTTGTCCTCTGCAAAGCCCAGAGAGACGAAATATGGCCATATGTTGATTTCTGTGTAAAATTTGCCTATCTGTTGCAATGTCATGTTTAAAAGGATAAAAAAAAAAAAGGGAAATCCCATTTGCTGAACTGAAATATGTGCCCTTGCCTCTGCCTGAGGATGGTTTTGACCCTAATCTTTTCCATTTCTCTTGACCAAAAAAAAAATCCCATAGTTGTTTGAGGCAGAAAATGAGTAGGATGGCTTGTTGCAAGAAGAGTGTCTGGTTAATGAATTCTTGCGGAATATTGTTAAACATCTGGTGAGCATACAGCATTTCTGCATGCTAATATTTTGATTTTTGTCCTCGGTGAAAAAGCATGTCTCAAAGACGTGATCAGCTCTTCAGGGGAACCGCGCTGCTGAATCTAATTCTTTTCCCCAATGGCAAAATTCACAGAGACCGGCAATTCTGCCAGATCTGCAAAGTCTGCCGCGAGGCTTGAGCGCGCTTTGGTTTGCCGGGTGGTCCTGGGGATCTTTCTGGCAGGGATGGCTGTTGCTGCTGGGACCGCCTGCTTCTCTTTTTGATAAGGTTAGCTTAGGGGAAAACTGCTCCCTTGCTGGAGAGCCGGGCATTCCTCCGGCAAAAACAAATTGAAATCGGCTACGATGGATTTTCCCATTTGGTTGTTTGGGGTTTTTTTGGTTTTTTTTTAAATATTCACGTTTCCACTACAGGCAGCAGCGGTCCTGTGGGAAGGAGCATGAGTAGGGGCAGCAGCCTGTGAAAGAAGCTTCTTGGATTTTTCCAACCTGGTGAAGATTTTTTTTATCCTGGTTGAAGTGCAGTTAAAGCAGGTTGCGTGCTGCTCCGTCCGTGGGCTGTCAGCCCTGAGAAAGCCTCCAGCCTGGAGCCGAGTTGCCGATGGACTTGTAGTTGCTTTTAAACTGTAATTAATTCACAGTGACAAAGGCTGGTGGCCTTTTAATCTTTTAAGCTGGGAGAAGGAGATACATGTTTTAGTGAGGGTTTGCGCGGGTGATTTATATGCAATATTTTGCAGGACTGTGGTTAATTGTTCCCTTTGACCCTCCTGGAAGGATTTTTAACCTCAGTGCCTTAATCTCTGCTCCGTCAGAGTGGTTGCCCTTGAGTTTTTCTTTCCTCCTTCAGAATTTGAGGGTGGCTTTCATTTCATAACTTTTCCTAGCGCAAAGCTCTGCTTCTCTTACCCCAACTTCTCCCAAAATGCAAGACTCGGGTGTTTTTCCTGAAGCCAGGAGTGCTTTGTAGGGAGCCAAACTTGCCTCCTTTGGGGACGAGAGGTGGGGTGCCTGGTGGTGTCTTTGGCTGAGCAAAGAGCGCAGAGCTGCTCTAGCAAAGAGCAAACCAGCGGGAGCTTATTTGCCCCTGCCTGCCGTTTTTCAAAACAGTTTTCAGTGGGAGCATTTTTTTCCTTCCTCTCCGAGTTGCTGTGTCCTCCTGAACCCTCTCCCCAAGCTCTCCATGGAGTCAGCATTCGCAGCTCACCGAGGGACCGAGCAGTGCGTTATCCGTCCCGGGAACCTGGCACCTCTCGGATACAATTCACTTGCGGAACGTTGAACATTTTCTCAGCTGCTCTTCAGTGTCAGTAGTGGGAGATCTTTTTTGTTCTTCACCCCCACTGTCTGCACTCTGATGACAAGTATCTAGGGAAATCTGGGTTTGTGAAACGCTTGGCAGAGCATGACTTTCCTCTCTGAGCAGTTCATGGCAGAGAGCCTTGAAACTTCCTCTAATAATGTTGGGGTGTGTTTTTCTTTTTCTTTTTTCTTTTTTTCTTTTTTGTGGCTTGTGACAGTTGCTGCCCCTTGTGTGCAGAAAGAGAGGAAGGAGAAGACTGCAAGTAGATGAAATGTGGTATTTCTCAGTTTGCTCATCCCTTTATTGGCTGGAGGAGCAGCAACAAGCTGATTACACCAATTCTTCAGTGTAGGGAGCTGGCAGTGAACAGAGGTGCTGCAGGTCTTTAAACAGCTGGGATGAAAGAGAAATAAATACAGATTAATTGCTTCTGGAGGTGTGCTGGAATTGTAGCTCTCCCAAAGCAATTTAATCTTTGCTTTTATCAGTCTGAATGTGGCTAGAAAAAGCAAAAGCCTGGAGCACTGCTGGAGCAGTCTGTGGTAGCTGGAAGAGAAGCAGGTAGCAGAGGGGTTGCAGGATCCTGGCTCTGCACCCCAGTGGAGCTCAGGTGTTGGAGAATTAGGGGGGAACCCCTCCTGGTGGGCTCCCTGTGGGTGCTCTGGTCTCAGGGCAGGAGTGACCTGGCAGGGCTTTGGCCATGTTACCCTGGAGAAACATCTCTTGCTTTAAAAAGTGATGCATTGTAGAAAGAAGAGGCAGTTGTTCGGGGGTTAATCCGCAGGAGCCCTCCCTGGCATCTCTCTCCCCTGCCTGCTCGGCTGAGGGCAGCTTTCAGCTCTTCTGTGCAGAAACTGGGGCATCTCTGACCCGACTTCTTTCATCTGCTTCTGAAAAGGCCTTACATCCTTCTGCTTAACATTTTGGAGGGTTATTTTGGTAGTAAAAACAAGAGCATCGTAGGCTGGGGTGAGTGGTCCCCAGGAGGTGACCTTGCCTTTGCACTGCCCTCCTTTTCGAGGGCTGTGATGAGACGAGCTGGCTGCCAGCTGCATAGATTGGGCAGCACTCTAAAAACAGCAGATACGTTTTCTTTTGATGCTCTGACCATGTTCCTGGAAGGTGCGCAGGAATCTGCTGGAAAATGAAGTTGGGACTGACACACCTGTTCGCGTAGGCTCGCCCTAGCGGGGCCAGGAAGTACCTCTCTGAGACCAATAATTTCCATCTCAAAAGTTTAGCCCTGAAAAATTCTGCATGAATGGCAGCATTTAAAAAAAAATTTAAAATTTAGTATAAATATATAAATGCTGTTTCATTCAGTAGCCAGGACCTATTAATTCCTGGTTTCCTTTTGTTTTGCTTGATCCTTACTGCCTACTGAAACAAAGCTTGACTTTGTTCTGAGCAGTTGTTGGGAAGTGGAGTAGGCATATATGTGTATATGTTCACACACACATCTTTTTTAAAATATAAATATATACGATTGTGTTGCTTCAGGACATGGTTTAGTGGTCATGGTAGTTTTGGGTAGATTGTTGGACTAGCTGATCTCAGAGGTCTTTTCCAACACCACAAACACAGGCCTTTGCATAGAACAGCTGGTTTTCTGATCCCTTGCAGCAGCAGCTTGACTGATGCTCTTGTTTTTATCTCGTAGGAGGAGCCGGCTCCCGCCGTGCAGGGCCGGAGGTCATCGCTCAGCTGGGTGTGCTACCTGACCATGGGTCTCCTCGTCCTGCTCCTGGGCTTGGTCTTTGCGTCGATGTATGTGTACAGATACTTCTTCATCCCCCAGGTAGGGGCGAGTCGGGAAGGACTGCTGGCTTTTCAACCTTTGAAAGAGGTGCTGCTGCTATTTATTGCTTTGCACCACAGTAACCCAGGAGCCAGTCCTCCGGGCACTGCAGGCGAGGCATGTCTTACATGGTAAGCTCAGGCTCACCTCCATGCCGACTGCAAGGAAAAGCCATCCAGAAATCTCTCTCTTTGCCTCCCTTGTGGCTTTTTTTTTGTTTGCTTGCCTTTTTTTTTTACTTTATAAAAATATCCTGCCAGTTCTACCTTTATACCTGACATCAGTGCTGTCAAGAGTAAGGTGCCTTGTTGTGAGGGTAGAGCAAGTCCTTCGGAGAGCAGAGAGGTATAAGCAAGGGAACAGCTTTTTGCAGTAGGTTTGTGTTTTTTTTTTTACATGCCTTGGCACAGTAAAACTCTGTAGGTGTAACAAAAATAGGTGCTGCTATTAATAAAGCAAGCGGAGAAGTGAGAAGTAGGAGGTGGTATGGAAGGTGAGTCCTCGACCTGCATTAAATTCTACACCTCTTCCTCCACATAGTCTTTGCAAAGCCTGGCCCAACCGAGGTGCTGGGGCTGGCAGCGTTGCAGTGGGTTGGAGTATAGGGAGTGAGACAGGGCAGAGCTGCTTTTAAAGGAGGAAACTGCTGAGCTCAGTGGCTTGCTGAGCATTTTTTAGCCAAGAAACCCCAGAGTGCTGATCTGCACTGAAGCCCTCGTTCTGCTGCAGAGCAGCTATTAGTGAATGAGTTCTCCCAGGACTGCCGGCTGCCTTCGCCGCTGCAGCCGGCACTTACCCACTCAGCAGTATAATCTTTTTATACACTCCGTAAATTTTCTTGCTGTCAAATTAATTTGCAATCTTTGTTTTAAAATACATGGAGGCTTAATTACCCGTGCCCATTTATGCCTGATCTGGAAAATGACAACCGTAGGGATGCTCAGCCCTCCCGCACATCGCCGTGCTGGGGTGCTGGCACCCCAGTGCAGGGCTTTTGGGGTAGACACTTCCTTAGGAGAAGCTGGCACTGAGGTTGTCAGTCCGTCACTCGGTCTGTTACCTATCCTTGTCGCATGCTGAACGGCGCTGGGAAACGCTTGCTGGTCCGTTTGAGGCCACCAGTTGTCACCCCAACTGCCTACCTGCGATCCCAAATGACAGCTCGTACACAATTACACAGAACAAAGCCTTTCAACAGGATCAGAGGAGCTTTGGGGACCAAGGCAATGGGGCCTCTACGTCTCAGTCTCCAAAGGTGCTTCGTTTTGGTGCATTTGGCATTTTAGAAATGATACTTATGTAGAAAAAGGCAGTCACTGGAAACTGTGCCTATGGAAGCATGTGAACAGCCTGATTAGGAAATGTAAGAGCCTGCAGGCAGTCAGTTTGCCTTTCTGCATTTACCCCTCGTGAAATCCCACAGGTAATCCTTTACTCCCTTTGGACTTGGCTAGCAGAAAGGGAGACGTGGTCCTTTCACAAGGGTGTTTTGCACCAGATTCATCAGGAAGGGTTTCAGGTAAAAAGACCGATCCTGAAATGTACTCAAGCATCTGTTTGAAAAGGGTGTTTTTACGCAGTAGGGGTATGTTTCTCGCTGTGTTTGCTGTAGTTGTTAGGGGGGTGTACAAGTGCTGTACCTCCACTTGGATCTCATCCCCACAGCTGCCCCGCAAGAGCGTGTTTCGCTGCGGTCTCCTTTACGAAGACTCGCTGTATTCGCCCTTCAAAGAGCAGCTGGAGTTGCATGAAGACATCAAGATTTACATTGAGGAGAACTACGAGCAGATCAACGTCCCAGTGCCCCAGTTTGGAGGGAGCGACCCTGCAGATATCATCCATGATTTCCAGCGAGTAAGGGGCTCGTGGGGCCTTTGGGGGTGTAGCACACCGCTGAGCTGGGGTGCACCAACTCAGTGTTCAGGGCCCAGCACCATCGCTGTTGTCACATATGTCAGTGATGATCTTACTACCAAGCCGTCCTCCTTCTCGGAGCCCTCTCTGAGTTTTTCCAATATGCTTGTCTTGCTCGTAGGGACGTCCTTTGACAGGCTTGTTTAAAGCAGTTTCTTGTCTTTCCCCGATTATTCCCTCTTTTCACCCCTTTTCACAGCCCCATTTCATTGCGAAGGGCTCAATTCCTTAATTTCTGTTCTTGGAACGCAGGGTCTGACAGCTTATCATGACATAACGCTGGATAAATGCTACGTCATCGAGCTGAACACCACTATCGTGATGCCTCCTCGCAACCTGTGGGAGCTGCTCGTGAACGTGAAGGTACAGCCACGGTCCTGCTGATTTGGCATGTTTGTCTTGAGCTGGCTCGTGGGTGCCAGCTGGAAGCTCACGGGAAATAAAATCTGCTGTGTCTGTGGAAGTAAGCCTTGGCCCTGCCTGAGCTGAGTCTACACGCAGAGCGAAGGCTTCAGCAGCTTTAGCTGAAATACTCATTTTGGAGACAGCACGGTGATGTTGGCATGTTGGAACAACCTGGCCAGGGTGACACAGAGAAGCAGCAGGTTTCTTCCCCTTGGTGTTCACTGATTGTAGGAATCAGGGAAAAAAAGAAAAAAAAAAAAATCCCTCCTTTCACTCTTGCTGTAGTTACCACTGCAGTTTGCCATTTGCAGAGCTGTCAGTGTCCCCTGGGGAGTACTAGACCTTCAGCTTTCACTCCTTTGGGGGAAGGAATCTGTGCCGCCCTCCCTGCTGTGCCATGAGCTGCAACCCCAGGCTTAGGCTCCTGTAGTTTTGCTCACAGCTGGCATTAATTTGGTTTAGTACCAGCAGTTTTGTTCACTTTAGAAGCCCATGCTGCTGTTGCCGTGACTGAAAGCAGTCTTCTTAAAATAGAGTACTATTTAATCTTAACAGCAGGAAAAAACCCCAGGATTTTTAAGACTGCAGAAGGTGCATATCTGTCTCAATCTTTTGCGGGTAAAGCAAAGCAGTGAGCCTGTGTCTTACACGCCCTTTTGTGAGGGTCTATTTAAAAGAAAAGGAAAAAAATCCCACAAAATCAATCTAACTCCCACTCTTTCTTAAATTCCCTTTGTTCACTTGCTGCTGTGTGCGGTGTGATGAACTTTGTAGGGGTTAAGCTCAGAGGCAAAAGGTTGTGCCTTGAGAGATGCCTGATCTCCTAGTCCTCCTCAAACTCCCGTTTTTGTTCCTAGCAGTCCTCCCAATTTCACGCTCTGTGACCATCTGGCAAATGTGCTGGGAACCCTGCTGGGATACAACACACAGTTACTTACAACTCGCTCCAAACCAGCCACAGCTTCTGACCGTGGCAGGTGACCAGTCCCTGGGGCAGAGGGAAATGGAAAAGGCAGGATCGCACAAGCTGACAGGAGAGCCCCAGAAAAAAACCTGAGAGGTTGGGAATGCCAGTCATATCCTAAAATAAGAGATGTAAAACCACAGCCGATGAAAATAATGCTTTCTCTTTCTTAGAAATTAAATTTAAAAGAGTATAAAGATGCAGTTCAAATGGCCTTATGTGTTTAGTTCTTTAGATACAGAGCAGATGTGGGCTTTAATAGCTTTCTGGTTATTGGAATGGCTGAAGTGTCTAATCTGCCTATGGAGGCTTTAACGTGCACCTTGGAGGCATTGGTTTTAAGTGTTTAGCTTGGTCTTGAGCTCAGAAAAGGCTTTTTGCCATGAGAACAAAAACAGTGGAACAGGCTGCCCAGGTAGGTTGCGCTGCCTCCTTGAAATCCTTGGAGGTTTTCAGGTTGGATAAAGCCCTGAGGAACCTGGTCTGATGTTGGAGCCGCCTCTGCTGTGAGCAAGAAGATGTGACCGGAGACCACCTGAGGTCCCTCCCCAGCTGAATTACCCCGTGATCCCCAGGCACAGCCTTGCTGATGGCCTGTGTCAGGCAGAGAGGGCAGTTTCCTCCCCGCGGCGGGAGACCTTCACCCCCTGCCGATTTGGCCCCGGGCTCTGAAGGGCTCCTGTTTGGATGCCGGATGGTCCTTGGACTTGGAGAGTTTTTGCCTTGCTCCTCTTTGCACGTCCTTCTGCCTTCTCTGCACCTCTGAATCCAGTCAAGTCCCTAATGCACGAGACCCACCTGAAAGCTATCGGTTCTGGCTGCTTCGGCTGCCCACAGCTATTTCAATCTAAAACAACGAAGCAACTGGTTTGTGTGCAAGTGTCTCTCTAAACTGTGTTGCCAAGTCGAGGATATGGCAAATCCTGAGCCCCAGCCCCAGGTGTTAATGTGACAGCTCCTGCCAGTAACTGCACGTATCACATGCCCTCTGCTGCACTCTCCCACCAAGAATCAATAATTGAATTTCTTGCAGAACTGTTGTGTTAGTGTAGTACAAATTTCCATTAATAGTCTAGTCCTCCAGCATTAGAGGAGAGCTTTATTGATCCGGTGGGGCTCTGCCAGTCCGACAGCACGGCACTAAGTTAAGACAGCGTGTTTCTAGGTACATCTCTATGGAGATAACTAGGCCTGTGGTGGAAGCTGAAGAGGTGATATTTGGAATTGCGCTGTTGTTAATTGCTTTTGCCCCGGATTGTATTTATATTGACTGGTTCTTTTATTTCTTTGACTCTTCTTAAGTGAAAGGAACCAGAGGTGAGTCTCTGCTTGATGGCCTGGTTAGCATCCAGACTGCTCAGCAGGTCTCCCCAGCTAGTAGTAGGGCACAGTTTATTGCAAGGACAGGGAACCACGTTAACCAGCCTCAGAAGGTGGACTTGGAGCCTTCAAGTAGTGCGTTTTCCACAGTTTAGCTTTCCTTGGTGCTCTGGGTCAGACAATTCCGTTTGAGGAAGAGATCGCAGCGCCGTTTGTGCTTTGTTTTGGTGGAAAATGTATCATTTCAGAAAGGGACGTACCTGCCTCAGACGTACATCATCCAAGAGGAGATGATCGCGACCGAGCACGTCAGCGACATGGAGCAGCTCGGCTCCTTCATCTACCGCCTCTGCAGCGGCAAGGAGACCTACAGGCTGAAGCGGAGGAGCGCGAGGAGACGTAAGAGCCCTGACGTGTTCTGCTGTCCTAACTCACTTTCCTCTCACATCCCAGTGGTTATTCC
>NW_009734762.1:20796-29833 GCF_000703405.1 Apaloderma vittatum | reverse complement strand
CCTGCTGTCACAGCCGTGCTGGCCTCTTCATGGCGAGAGGGGAGCTTTCCCTGTGGGTGTAAGCACACAGGAGATCTTTTGAGGTGTTTTTCCATTTAATTAATCTAAACCCCAGCTTGGGATGCTGCTGCTGCAAAAATGGGTGCTGGCTGTCCGTCAGCCGAAGAGAAACATTGAGAAAATGGTTGCAGGAGCCAGAAATTCATTTACATGTGGGCTCCTGGGGCTGAGCTAATAGCGGTGCTGTTGGGAACTGTTTGGAAGATTTCCCTAATGGAGACACTCGCTTCGGTGGCAGCTATTCAGAGCAGATTAAGTCTGCAAAATTGCCTTTAAGTAGTTAAGTTCCTAATAATACAGAAAAAGTTGTCAAGAGGGAACACTGGACTGCCTTAAAATGATTTCATGAAACGCAGCAATATGTATCTTGTATGCAAATAGTAATATTGCTGCAAAAAAACCCATAAAACCCACACCTCTATTTCAGTATTTGTGTTTATTTGGTTTTAGGTAGGAGTGTGCTTCAGGGCTCACCTGAAATATGAGTCCATAAGAAGTTTGAGTTTGGATCTCTGGGGAAATTGGAGGGAGCCGAGAGCTCTTGGGTACAGTTCATGGTGCTCTTTCCCAAGGGGTGCTGGCACACTGGCTGCTGCTCTTGCTGAGCCCTGGCAGGATCCTCTTTGCCAGCGGAGAGGAGTAGCTGCCAGGCAGAGCTGCCCACAGTCGAGGTCGTGCAATTTAAGGGCAACAGGAAGCATTTACTTGTTTCCCAGAGAGGCTGCAGCCATAGCAGGATCAGGGCACGTGAGGGGACAAAGTGGCAGAGGGGGGGTGATTTTCAGCCCTCCTCAGCTGCCTTCAGAGCTGTGCTCTGTGCCAGCCCGTGACTTCTGCTGGCTGCTGAGGCTTTCTGGTCTCTGAGATAACACTGAGATGCCATCAGCTGAAACCAGCTGTTTCCAGGCAGCTCCCCCAGCTCACGGCAGCTCTTACTGCTGGTCCGTGGCCTTAGAGAATATGGTTGTTCTTCCAAAGACCAGATTATGCTGCTTTTCAATGGGCTGTGTTGTTCCTGCATATTGGTGTTCAGGGCTTGCATCTCACCTGCTTTCCTTCCCCTCTTCTCTCTTTTGATCACTTCTAGGTATCAGTCGACGCGAGGCTGGAAACTGTCACCGTATTCGTCACTTTGAAAACACTTTTGTGGTCGAAACTGTTATCTGCAATAAGTCGTGAAGCCACTCTCCAGATGTAACCTTCCTCGGCTTTGCTTGCACACACAGGCACATACACGCGCTCAGCCCTCTCTTTAGACATGGCAATCTGTCTTTCTTTTTTAACTCCCTCCCCTGCTTGTGCCACACGAACCTCTTGGGTCTGTTGTGGCCTCACAGCGGATTCTCTTTTCTCCCTGCTGCCTACCTGCGGTGTTTACTGGGCTTAAATTTACACAGTGATCAATGATAACCTGGGAGTAGGTGCAGCTTATTCCACGCTATAGGACAGGAATCTCTTCTGGGAGCAGATTTGGGGTAGAGGGGATGGCTGAGAGAGAGGAGTGCTGGAAATAGGTGCATCTACTCCCAGCTTATGTGTTGTGTATGCGCAAGAGCAGAGTTACTGTTTAGTGCTGATGCGATGACCAGAAATACGTAGCTGGATTCACTTAAGAAAAGAGTAGTAGTGGGGCTACAGACAGGGTGGAGTGAGGTGTTTTCCTCCTGCCCTGTGTCTGTCCTGGCCAGCTCTGCTTGCTTGGGAAGATGAGTTATGTTCACACAGGTCTGCCTTCCCGAGTTGTTGAGATCCCATCTGTGTGTGGATGGGGTGCCATGCCTACGTACCAAGTGGTGTCAGCAGCAGAACTGGTGGTTACTGGCAAGCACAGAAGCAGATTTTGATTTATTTTTTTTTTAACGGAGTGTGTATTCTCATATAACTCCTCTGATGAAAGCTGTTTTGATAGCAGCTACTGTAGTCCAGCCATGTATCGCATTATCTCCAGGCACCGTGGTAGTACAGATATTGATACAGGGCAAGACTCAGCTGATCAATATACTGCAGAGAAATTGTGTGAACAAAACTGCATTTCTATTGATCATCAGACAGAGGAATTGCAGAGTAATTAAATAATCTCCCCTCTGTTCCATAAATATAGTTAAAACTAATTAGGTTCTTGAAATGCAGGCAGTTTTTTGGCTTGAAAGAACGGGGTGAGTTTCAACTTGGCACATTTTTGTTAATTGGTTTCCAGCAAATCTGGACTTGCTCACCATCTGTTGAAATGAGCTTGTTGTTTTAGAAGAGGAAGGATAAAGTAAGCGCAAGTACAATCATTAACTCAGCAGAACCAAAAGAAGTGAATATATTTTAGAATAAAACTTTGAAGTAATAATACTGTGAGTTAATTATGTGAAAACAAACCAGGATCTCAAAATGGTCATGTAATGCAACAGGAATTAGTATGTCCTTAGAGGCTGAGAATTTATTTTTTTTATGTAAACATAGTCAACTATAAATATTAAGTTTTAACAAGTAGAGGAAGACACTTTGGCTTCATTCTGCTTTAAGCTTAATGTAAAATGAAGAATTACGTGCACTTCACACAGGTTGGTAAGGAAAGTTTCCCACTGCCAAAGGGACATTTGCTTTTCTAGTGTTGTGTTTTTCCAGCAATAACTTGCTGCTGGCCCTGACCTTTCATTGCGGAGCGGATGACAAGAAGTGGGTCAGAGAACTCGCTTGCTTGGCGGAAGTGCTGCAAACTGGTAAATTTAAGCCCTGTGTTGCTCTTCATTTCTAGGAAGCTAAGCCTGCACTCAGGTGAGCATACAGACCTCTTTTTCCCCTTCCTTCTGATTCTGCATGAATTAACTGGTCATTGAATATGCTAACTCTGTGCAATCTCGCAGCTCTAAGGACAAACCTTGGTTCTTTAAGGTGAACTAACGTGGTCGCTGTTTCATAGGATGAGGATGCAATTGTCTAGAAAGAAAACATAAGATGCTGTGTATATTTTGTCTGGTGGGACCTTTACTTCCTAGGAAAAACTCTATGGGATAATAAAATCTTTTACCTCTGATATGTAAAGCGTGTGCTTGTTTGGAATGAAAAGTGTGTGCCCAACTGTCGCTCGTGGGAGGTAGTGGCCGGGTTGCCTCGGAAGGGTCAGCCCAGCGGCGGCTCAGACCTGGGCAGTGGGAGGATGCTGCTATGTGGAGACCCTTCCCCGTGGCCATGGGAAGGCAGCTCTGACACCTGCCTGTGCCTGCAGGCTCTGCAGGGCTTTTTCCTCTGTCCCTCTGCTACCCTGCGAGGCCCGAGGGCCAACCCACGGTGAGGAAGCTGCTGCCAAACCGAGGTCTGTGAAGCAGCAAGATCCCTCTGCTGCTTGGGTGGCTGTGGTCATCTGATCTCCACACTCATCCTCGGTTCTCCAGCAGCCTGACTTTTGTGCATGTTTGTCTGTTTGGGTCCCTTAGTGCTCTCCCAAGGACAGTAATCCTGAACTCGGCCGTTCCTCTTTCCACCCTTAGTCTCTGGTTAATTAATGAGGAAATTCACGTTTTGCTTCTTAGAGCTATTTTTGTTGCATTTTTGCATTTACCCTCGAGGTATCTGCATGCTTTTTTCCATTATTGGGGTTCTGCAGGAGAGAGCTGCATCGTACAGTAATTACGTTTGCTAAAGCCTCTTCTCCTGGGCTGGCCCAGCCAGTCTTCTGCCAACGGCACCGGGCTGATGAAGCAACTCTGCATCACCCCATGAGGAACCTGACCCCTTGGAGATGTTCACCTTCTAGACACTGCAGTGCTGATATAAATCATAGAATGGCCTAGGCTGGAAGGGACCTTAGAGATCATTTTAATCCAGCCTCCCTGTCGCCAGGGTCACCACCTCTCGACTAGGTCAGGCAATACATGGGGACCGAATGGGAATCGAACCTGCGACCTCTGCATTGTCAGCACCACTGATGCATTTCAATAAATCTACTTACCAGTAAGTCACCGTGAGGTTTGTCCAGTGCAAAAAAATAACCAGCTTGCATTGTGAAATCTAGCATTTTTCTTTTGAACATTCGCTCTTGGCTCATTTTTTTCGTTTCCCGAGGCTGTGTTCATTGCCCCTTGCTCTTGGGAGACTTGAAGTAAGTCAGTTCTACTTCTTAATCTTGCTCATGTTCTGGTAGAAGGCTGGTCCTTTTTTCTTGAACAATGGCACATATAAAAGCTTGGCGATAAAGCCTGCTTTAGGAGAACAGCGTGGCAGAGATGCAGTTGATACCCTGGGATGTGGAGCACTGTGATAGCAGCTACATCAAATGTAATTTGCTTTTTAATACTTGCATATTGCAATTTGGTTCTTCTTGTTGAGGTTTGCCAGGCAGTGCTCAGTGAGTCAAAGTTTTGGGTTAACTCTTACGAGCATCCACTTCCAGGCACTGGTGGATATTTTTAAAAAAAATACTAGTCCCCTCATTTTATTATGGTTTATAAGAAGTTTCAGTTGTTCTTACTGGGAATTGCCTACAGCCCGTTTAGCTCACCATCAGCTGATATATTCTGCCGAGCTAATGAAAAGCCGATTCTCACTCTTGCACGTATGTGCCTTAGGATGTACGAGTTGTTCCTGAGAATTTTGTTGCTGTCGTTCAGATTTCCACTCAGGGTCTTATAAAAGCAAGTATTATGGATGCTGTCACAGCTTCCCAGAGGGGAGGAAAAAAAAAAAAAGCCAAACTTAGATAATCTACCAAAGACAGCTTCCCATGAGAGTGTCCCAAGTCTAAGGAAAATGCCAGTTTCTTGTCCTTTTGGTAAGTACAATTCCTGATGGTGGTGTTCATGTCCCAGTGAAATCAATGAGGTGCAGCAGCTCCATAAGAGGAAATATTTTCTGGGTTAAATGAACAGAAAGCAGAGTCTGAGGGGAGAGAGTCTCTAACAAATACAGGTTGAGCTTCAGTGAGTATTTTCAGCTGAAAAAAAATAAAATTGTAGCATAGAAAGGAGGGTGGAAGCAAATAAACTTCCTGATCTTAAGCTGAAGCATTTGTTTTAATATTTTAGTTATTAGGTTAGTTATTCTTGTTTTGAAACTTTTTTTGATCTAAATATACTGAACTAAAAAAATCATAAAGTAATGTGGATATAAAACAAACACTATTCATTTTGTGTTAAAAGAAACATAAATGTTGACCAAAATGTCAACAAAACGCTACTGTTTTAGTTGTTGGGGTTTTTTTCTGCTGGAAAAAAACTGAGATGAAGAACCTAATTGTGATTTGATCTTAATCTTTTTTTTCTTTTCTCCTAAAAATTTGCTTCGTACACCAACAGTAGAAATCCCGTATTTTCTATTCAGTTTCCAACCTTTTTTTGCCAGCAGGGCCCAATGAGGCTGAAAAAAAGAACTAAAACTTGAAGCGACGTTTGGACCATCCCACTTGTTACACTGAAATGAGGAGCCTTTGTTTCCCAGCCAGTAAGGACATCTCTAGAGGCTGATTTTGAGCCCTCAGTTTAGGAGCTCCTGCATACCTTAGTCTCTTAAGTGGGACAACATGAATGCCCTTGTGCATCAGGTATTTTTAATTGCTGTTATTTTTTAAAGCAAGACTGACTTTAGGACAGTTGGCTGTTGCTTTTCCTGGCTGCTGTGTCCATGACCTCTCGTACACTGGAGACTTCTGCTTCCCTGCACGAGGACTAGACCTGCTTATTCTGAAATGCTTACTCCGACTTGCTGTGTCTGCAGGTAAGGAGGTAAGTGCTGAGCAGAAATACCAGCTGTGTGTCCCTGCAGGCTGGTTTGTGGCTGCTGCTTTTGGTCTCTTTTGCATAGAAGGGAAAAATCTCTTGATTTAGGTTGGAGCTGCCTCCGCAGCAGCTTCAGTTGGTCACTAAGTGACCTTCCCCATCCCCGTAGTCGCCTTTCATACAGTCCCTTTTCCACAGGGTCTTCATAGCTCCAAAGTGGGTCTTGTGGGGCAGAGCTCTCTCTGCGAAGGTGGCACATATCCCATCGTAGGGGGTGGCCCCCAAGAGGCATCTGCTGAGAAAACAGGAGCAATCCAAGCCCAGCCCGGAGCCTCAGCCCCTGCCCACAGCTCATCCATCACTGGGCTGTGACTAATGACGGGAGGATTCTGCAGAGATGATATAACATGCAAGGCAAGCTTGCAACTGGGACTGGTTATATAGGCTTAGACTCTTCTTCTGTAGGCAGGTCACGTCAGAGGACAGGCTGGAGCTGGGGGCATCTGTCAAGCAGGAGGAGCACAGGGTGCGGGGACTGCTTGAAAATTCCCAGCACTTCAACTCCTTCGCTCTTGCTAAAAATCTTAAAAGAAATGAGTGGGTTGAAGAATCAAGAGGCAGCTGTTTCCTTAAGTTTGCTGAAAATACTTACTCTGGGAAAATTATTATTCATAGTGAATGTGGAAGGTGTTTGTGCCAGCTCTAATTAACCATTCTTGCTAGCATGAAGATGTTCTCCAGTGGAAGCCAGTACGTTGTTCTATTCATTTGGATTAATTAATGCGAAAAGGCCAAGTATGTAATTTCATACTTGAATTTTTAGATCTGTATTTGAATTGAATTGAAATCATGTTATGCAATGATTGAAATATTCTCATGGTCTGGCTGAGGGAAAGAAGTTTCAAAAAAGAAAACAACTTAATGTTGAAGAAAACCTCTCAAACTGAAATTTGTTGTCTTTTAAAGAGATTTCTCTAGCATATCACTCTGTGCCCTATTTGGTATTCATGGAGCAACTTGTTCTGAGTAGTAAAGGCTTTGGATCAGGCCCTAGCTCATTTCTTACTCTTTTCAGATGGTGATTTTGTACGAAGGTACCAAGGAGGCCTGGGAAGTGCCTGTGGGCAAGCAGGCAGTGACTTTGCAATGCACATCGTTAAGAAATTTGGCAAGCTGGATTTGAGAAATGAAAGAAAATTGCAGCTCTGGTTTTGAACTTATAGCAGCCTTTGTGGTAATTAAACTAGTAGCACCGTGTTAGTGGTCTCTGTGGGGGTGTATTGGAAAATACAGACGAATGGAGCTACTCTTTAGAGAAAGATTTGGACCTGACACGGCCGTGGTTTTGGGTTTGAGTGCTGAAAGCAGCAATTTTAGGCAGCATTTTGTATCACTTAGCTGAGTTCAGTTTGGTTTCCAAGTGGACTGCTCATTTTGTAGATCGAATATTTAGGAGCCATTTTAGTAGCCTGATGTGTTGTTGTTACACAAGCTAAGAATAAACACTGGAGGTCACTACAAAACCGTTAAAAAGAAAAAAAAAAAGCCTAGAGTGGAATAAACCATGCACAAGACAGCTATAAAATCAGCTGCATCTGGCTTTGCCTGGCCACTGGCAGCCCCAGCTCCTCGTTGGGGACGCAAGGCAGGCTGTGTGGGTTGGCAGCCCCACGTTGCTGGCTTGCTCACGGCGCAGGATGCGCAGCTGAATGCTTTTGGTTCTGCAATGCTTTTGTCAAGATCTCAGAGTTAGGGCTGTCGGAGTAACTGTGGAAGAAGGAAGCAGTGGGCTCTGTGTGGGGCTGGCTGGATGCTGCCTCCAAGCTTCAGAAAGCGCTCCCCATCCCTGGCATTTCCCGGTGCCACCTATGATTCCTTGCTTTATTAGAAGATTTTAATATGTATTTCAAATGGATGTGGCGTGTGTGCAGCTTGCTGGGGGCATGTACTGCCTTCGAGGCTGCCCGCTGAGGTGTGAGGTGCTAACACAATGTCCTCCTCAAAAAACTAAGTGCACACCCAGTCATTGAGCAGCACTGCAAGAAAATCCCACAGTTTGTGCATGGGTCCCTGCGGTGTGAGGCGGACACAGAGCAGGAGGGTTCAACTGCTCCTCACTGGAGCAACAAATGGGGCTGGGAACAGCAAACGGGTGATTTTTTGATTTGTAGTAACTCTTGCAAAGTCGCTGTGGAACTATTCCTGAAGTTAGGGGTCTGGGTCAGGGCAAATACAGTTAGCCTGCTGGTGAAACGGCACATCACAGCTGCTTGAGCACAAGACTCGAGAAGAAAACGAAAACAAATTAACTGTATTCTATCTCCTGCCCTATTTTGGCCCCTTTTGCCCCATTCAGTTGAAGACATCCCAGTTTCCTACACTGCTGGAAGGGAATTCTGTCTTGGTAGCTGCAGACTGGCTTGCAGAGCAGTAGAAAAAATAAATAAATTGTCTAATAAAATTGCTCCAAGGAGCATTTGACAATGTTTTGGGAAGAAAGGAGGCCTCTAAAATTGATGAAGGAACTATGAAGTACAGATAGTTGCAATGTAGCTTGTGCGCCTCTGAAACATGAGGCAGATTTGCAATAAGCTTTTGGACCATCTCTCTCTGAGCTTTATAACAGCTTTAAAAAAAGATTCAATTAAGATGTCACTGATATAAATGCTTTCTCGTCCGCCCAACCCCAGTATTTTAGTGTTAGGCCATGAAATGCATGAGCAAACAACAAAGTCAGACCTAGTTGCCTTTATAGCATCAGATACCAAATATCAAATTGGCTGGGTGAAATGTTAAAGCGGGGAGAGGAAGGCATGTCAGCTCTTTAACGAGGTTTGCGAAGGAAATGCACTTTGCTTTCGATGAAGCTGTTAAATTGCACTAAGAGGTAAATATTTGTTATTAATCTCCTTGATGATCTGGATGGTAGCTGTTTCTGAGCAGTGCTTTGGGCTTGCCCGCCCAGACTCGGTAGGTCTTTACATTTTCAGTGTACTGCTGCTGCTTGTGTCCGCCGGTTTGGCCAAAAAGAATGTTTTCTTTAATTTTTTTTTGGAGCAAGAAGTCTCTCTGTGTCCCACACCTACCTCTTGAGAGCTCAGCCATCATGGCTCCGGTCCCAGGGGCTGAGGCCTGCTCACTGCCTGTGCCATACATTGTGGCCCTGTTTGCATAAATGAATGTGCCATTACCTCATCGAATGACCCCTGTTATTCCACCTGTTTTCTGTTGGAAAACCACAGGGTTTGGTTTGTTTTTTTTTCAGCCTCCTCTGA
>NW_009734762.1:0-20773 GCF_000703405.1 Apaloderma vittatum | reverse complement strand
GGCTCGGGGCGGTGGCGCTGAGCGAAGGCGGGAGATGCCGGCTCAGGTCTGTGTGCCCCGTGCCTTGATCCTCAACAAATTTGTGTTTATATTCACTTCTGTTAATACCCTTGTGCTCACCCAAACATAAAGTAAGTGGGGGAAGCTTAAAAAGTATTTTAACATCAAAAAATATGTTGTTTCCTCACAGAAACGCGGCCCCAGGGGCCGTTTTGTCACCTTAGCTGTGAGCATTTCTGTGCAAGGAACAGGAAACTTTGTAAAGTTTTTTTAAAGCGAGCTTTTTAAACTTTTTAAAGTGCAGTTTTTCTGACTGCAGTGGTCTTTGAATTTGGCAAATGGCTTTGAGGAGAAAGAATTCACATCCTTTGCTGTCTGTATTTAGAAGTAACCCTCTTGCCGCCATGTCAAGGCACAGTCTGCCCACAGTCCCTTGGTCTTTTGTGAGGGGCTGTCACAAAAAATGGCGTCCCCAGGACATCTTGTGGAGATGAAATTCCAAGTATTTGAGAGTGGTTGTGGTTTTTTGTTTGTTTGTTTGTTTTTTTTAAACAAAGTAAAAACGCTGTGGTGGAGGGTGGCAGGAGGAGAAAGGGCTGGGGCTGTGGTGCTCTGGGGACATGTGGCACCACAAGGGGTAGTATTTCTGTGTCAGTTGTATTTTAATACTTTGTTGTATTAAAAAGTGTGGGAAATGAAGTAGCTGCCATAGTCAGAGTCAAGTACTGGACAGCAGCGAGCCCTTCCCCATGTGGGTGTTGGCCACGACTCTCTTTTACTGTGCTCTGATGTAATTTGCTAGAAAAGAAAAAGAAGAAAAAAAAGCTGATATATATCACTAGGGCTTAACACGGAAAAAACCCTGTAAATCCACTGAGAGAAATACACGTAAAATATGTGATTTATTCAAAGAGCTGTCATTGTATATAACTTTTTCTGGCATTTTTCTTCCATGGCAGTTCAAGGCTACAGTTTTCCCTATGGATATAACAGTGCTTGGCACAAGGCTTTAAATCCTCTCCGCGTTTGTTACCAACTGCTGCCCTGCTGCTCGTTAGCTCACTGTGTCTGCCCCAAGATGCTCCCTCAGCCCTCCGTCGTCTCCCAGCCTTCACTCGCCTTCGGTCGTGGATGTTGTTGCCAAAATCTTCCAAAGGAGCTTTTCACAGCCGGCACCTGTCGGGGAGAGCTGCTGTCATTTGCCACTGTTCTTTTTACTACATTTTTCTTCTTTTCTTTTCGTCTTTCTTTCTTAAAGTTTCTTTCTCCTTTAAAAGCTTGGCAACAGATGTTGAAAATTGTTCCCATCTGAGGGTGTGAATAGGAGCTAAGTGACAAAAAGAAAGTTAAAGCAAATCGGACACTTGCTTTTGGTTGCATCTACCAACTCCCACCTAGGGATGCAAAAGCAAATTTAAAGTAGCTCTGAAATTTTGGTTACAATTTAAAGAGCAGCTGATGCCACTTGAAAAAACTTTAGCCCACAAGGATTCTGTTGCTTTGTGTCTGACTTTTCTTTATTTCTCCTTCATTATTCTTCCCAGCGAATGCTATTTGCATGAAAACGGGACCTTTTGTTTCACAAGAGCTGATCCATCCCTATTACTTATTCCTTGTTTGGACATTGACCATTGGAGTCTGAGTCTGTCCAGGGAGTGCAATTAAATCAGACCCTCTAGACTCTAATCCTCAGGGGTACTGGACTCATTTCCACAGCAACTGATTGTGATATAGAAAAGGGTTTCTAACTTCAGGTGAATTAAGTATGCAGCAGAAGTTTAGCGAACGTGGTTGTAATAAGAGTGGGGTGCAGTAATACTGAAATTCCAAGTTGTGTCAGTGAAACACCTAACACGGATGCTTCTCCAGAGTCCTCTAGGGAACAAATGTAGCTGTTTAAGAACTGAAATTTGCATGTGCTGTTTCTGGCCGAGTTTGAAACCCTGTTTCTTCCCTGGAGGCTGTGAATTCTAGAGCCACCGGGCCCCTGATCTCCTGCAGTGGACCACTTGCACCACAGGTCTGTTCCCTGGCCAGTTTGTCATCTTCCATAGGCTTGTGCTGCTGCTTCTTCGTCTCGTTGGATTTGGGAAACTTGCCTAATGGTACTTCTTGTTGTCTTCATTAACAGTCAAAATGTCGCAAGATTTTTCTAGGTGTCCTCGATCTGACCAGCAAAGTACTTCCTTCCTCTAGTCTCCCTGTCAGGATGACCTTCAAGCTGTGCTGCTTTGACATTTTGTATTTATCCGAGGAAATAATAATTTGTACCCTGACCAGTTTATCCAAAACTTTGGTAAGGGAGCTTGTGACCTGTGTGGTTCTATTTACATCTGTGTTGAAAGGACATGTAAACATGAGATGGGAGCTGGGTTGGAAGCCTAGTCTGACCAGGAAGAATGATGAAAATAAGATTCTTGGATGTATGCAGCTGAGTTTTGGAGAAACAAACGCTTCATCTGATAAAAACAAAATAATTTTCAGTATGGGACTCCGGCTGTCTTGTGAAAGTTAGACAACCTGATAGACGAAAGGTTAGAATGGGTCTGTTTACCCACAGGATCAGATTTTTGATTGCCAAAAAGTGGGAGAGAGGTTTGGGATGTCTTTTAAAGATAGTCTGTGATAGGTGTGTGTGGGCACCCCAAGGCAAGTGACACAGGCTGATTTGAGAAGGCAATAACCCATAATATCGTGAAGTAAAACAACATCAACAGTGTGATTATGCCCAGGAATGAAATCTAGGACAGAATTCAGTGATACTGCCTGATTTCTGCCCCCTTGTTCCAAAACAAGGCAACATATTATTCTTGCCTCTTCATTTTGTGCTGCAAAGCCTGGGAACATTAAAGGTTTTGCTATTGCTACCGAGTGTGGGGTTAAGTTTTGTCTTGCCATTATTGCCTGCAGTTGGTTACAGACGCAAACGTGCCCAGCCAATTGCTTTACTTCCCCTCACTCCTGATAGCCTAAATGTGTTGGTTTTTTCTGAGGATTCCTTATGACGAGGTGTATCAGGCTGTGGCTTTGCATTAAGCCTGAAGTGGCTCCTTTCGTACATTTTCTTTGCAGTGAGAGACAGGTGGAGGTGAGAAGGACCTAGAATAGCCCGTCCCTGTTCGATTTGGCAGCTGGGTGCGATATCCCAGGGCACCTCAGACAGGAGCAACCACCCCTCGTCGCACAGCAGGGTCCTGCCCTGAGGTCCCAACAGGTCTCTCTGCGGAGCCGCGGGCAGGAGCAGCAGCGAGAGCCTGAGCTCGGACTGAGGTGAAGAGAGTTTTGTAGCTCAAACTTTATCTTCTCATTCCTCCTATAAGAAGGTCTACATAAACATATTCATTACTAATTCCAAGTTATTTTACTCTGCACGAGGGAAATGAGTCTATCTGCAGGGGATTTACAGCCATGCTGACCCTGATCTGCTGAAAGTCCCTTTACTTTATTTTTGCCCCCTTCCAACTGCGACATTTTTGAGCCATTGCACTTCCTATTAGCGTGAATGAGGTCAGGCTGGTCTCTGGGATCTGCAACTTCTCGCAGTTTTCTAAGCTCCTCTTTAAATCGAGAAAATCTATTTCAAACAGCAGCCCTCATTGTCTCGGATACTACGGCTGGCTGAGTGGGACCAGGTTAGATGCTGGTCTCTGGGAGATGGCTTTGCTTGAAGTCACAAAGTTAAAACTTAACAGGGAATGGTCAGGGTTGTGTTGGTGTACTCTGAGGTGTAATCGAAACTGGATTTCCTGGGTTTGCAATGCTTAGTTTCTGGATTAACGATTGCCTGGTGGTGTTTATAACTCTAAACTGCTGATACTTGCTCTCAAATATAATCCCAGTTTAATGCCTTTTTTGTCTTGGAATAGAGAGAAGGATTAATAGGCATCTGTAGCATCCAGCAGACGTGAGGTTTTACATCCTTTGGTGTCTGCAAATGGCACTGATTCAGCTTTTCCTCCTGGGAAACATTTCTGATTCCTCACTGATTTTTTTCGTCGTGTCAGTATCCTGCAGCAACTTTTTCTATTACATTAGAAGATGTGGTAAATGTCATTCTTATGGAGTGACAGTGTATAAAAATCAGATTAGGAAGAACAAATGAGATAAAATGAAGGAGGCTGTAGGTGTCCTTTGCCTTTCACGGTAGCTAAAGACACTGATGCGTTAGAGTTTGTTGCTATGGTAGATGTTTCTCAGTGAGCAAGAAACCCGACGGAGGGAAAAGCCTCAGCTTTTCTAGAGAATTCAGTGCCTCCAAAAAGCTGATGACAGAGGCACGTGAAAGGGAAGGAAGGATGAAGGCAGGACTGAGTAAGCAGGCTGCAGAACTTGATTAAATAGTAGCTTTGCAAATCCAGGAGCAAACTGCACGGGTCAGGTTTGAAAGTCAGAGAATCCTCCTGCCCAAACCAGACACGTTGAGGACTCTGCACGTCTCTGTCACACCGAGGTCAGCAATGGGAATGCTCCGACGCTCTGTTCTGTCACTTAGGACATTTTTACTTCTTTATGAGACTCCCAGCTCATGCCAGCAGTAAGCGCAGCAGATGAAAAGAGCACACAAACAGCTTTGCTGTGTGGGGAAATAGCTGTGAAGTGAGCTGGGGTGCGATTTCTGCATGTGCCTCTCTGTAGTACTCCACTTGCACAGCAAAATAAACTATTTCACACTTCCTATCTGTGCGAGTTTTCTCGGAGGACTTCTCCCTAGCATCTAGGGTGCTACAAATTCATCGTTAGCTCGTGGTGCTGCTGTCTTTCTGCAGAGAAAACAAAGGGCAATTTTAACCCTCCCTAGTGCCAAAAGAAACGCCAAAGCCACTTTGAGAGGAGTGTATGCATCTGAATTTGTCTATAAAAGCCTACACATTTCTCTTGAGACTTGCTTTTCTGAGGTTCTTCTCATTATCACTGACCACAGATGTGGCATTGCTCATGGTAAATATTTTGTTCCATTCATAAAATGTAAAACTCAAGGTAAAATCTGTAGCAGATACTGCATGCCTGGTACCTGTGCTGATTCTTTCTTTTCGGAAGATGAATGCTTCATTTTGGATTTCTGTGCCTATATGCAAATTTCTTCAGTAATGTTTTCTTATCAACTTTTTTCATTCCTAATCCAAACAAATACTTTCTGAGCCTGAAACACAAGATGAGAGCAGTAGGAGAAGAAATTTGGAAAGCAAAGGACAGGTGTGCAGAGTTAGCGGATCACACAAGTTTCAGTGCTTTCCCAGGTGAGCGAGGCTGCAGGCAATAGAACTTTCGACATGTTTAAGTGCGAAATAGAAAAGCTGCTGAAACACGTGCCCAATCTTCTAGTGAAACCTGCAAATAGGCAAGAAGGAAAGTTACTTATGTGAATACGATACAGGAGTGAGTGTCTGCAAGACAAATCTCTTGGCAAGGAATCTGGCAGCCTCGGGGTGTGTTTTGTGAAAGGTCTCTCAAATGAAACGGCTTGGTTGACCCCAAAGGGTGAAGTTCCCTGGCAGAACAGCTTCACCATCTCCTGTGACCCACTGTCCTTCCAGTGCTGGTTTAAACCCGTTCCCTTTCACTATCCAAATGCAAAAAAAAGTGCAAGTGGAAAAAGTGCTCCATGACAGCTCTCTAGCCCCCATTCTCATTCTTTCAGACTAAACTAAGAACTAGCTAAGAACTGTATGTGTTAGGAATGACTCCTCAGTTCTTAAGAGGGAATAATTTCTGAACAAAGTCTTGATTTTGCTTTCTTTTTTCTTTTTTTTTTTCCCTCACATGAATCATTACCTGTATTCTAGAAAGCCTGTGATGGCGTTAGATTGCAGATTTTCAGGTTGTACCCTGTCCATGGGCAGGTACTAGCTTTTCCACTCCTCACGATGTCTGTTTCTAGAAAAATCAATGGCCAGAAACACCAGAGAAACATAGGAAAGAGGCTTGGGAGAAGAAATGCCTTGAGCACTTTTAACCTGTTCTTCATACAGTTTAAACTATACTTAATTTGGTCAACATCCCTGCCTCTTCTAAACAGTGTGTTATTGCTGAGATAGGGAGCCAAGAAGCCAACAGTTCTTGAATTTAATATTCATCTTGCTGCTCTCTACCGGCACTCTAAATGAAATTACAGTGCAAGTTACTTTATGATCTGTGAGACGAAGGACAGCAGGGTAACCAGTCAGAACGGGCATACTTAAAAATGGAAAAAAAGCTGAGCAAGAGGAGGCGTAAACCTACAGGAGATCTTCTAGTCTTGGTTATAGCAGTGTAAAGCCCAAAGTCATGTCAGTAAAACTAATGGAGATGCCTCAGGCTATAGAAAAGCAGTTGAGATCAGTTTTCTCATGTACTTTGGCATTTTCTTCCTCCTGAGGTACTGACAAATCCCTGCTCCCTACATTCAGGCATTAGCAATTAACGTGGAGGCCCTCCTGGTATAACCCGCTGCTTTGAGAGATAAAATAAGTCTTCTGCAGCAGCACTATTTTCCTCTATTATTTGTTAACTTTGCTTTCAAAAAGGAGCCTGACGTCTCAGTGGTAAAAACCTTTGTGTCTGTCAAAGCGCAGTTAGTTAAGAGATAAGTTATGAGCAAGGAGATGATGAGGATTCAATATCTGCTGGCAGGAAACCTAGTGAGATATTCTGAATTTCCTGAGGCAATCAATGGCAATGGCAATTGATATGGAGAGGGGATTCTTGCGGGAATGTCCTGGCGGGTTTTATATTCGTGCACTTGGACATAACTAGGACGTGGTTAGGGTAAATGCACAGCCTTTGTTTCCTCAGAAGCATGGTTGATCGCCTGAAACCCAAAAGGACTCTGCAAACAGCAGCACACGCTTACGTCAGTGTTTCCTCAGCAACTGGACTTCTTTGGCACAATTTCAGATATAGCAACTTCACAAAACTTCACTCGTATAGACTGGAGTCTCCACATGCGAAGTCACCAGCTCGAGGAATAAACCAGTACACGATTTGCATGTGACCCTTCTGCAAAGTGTAGAAAGAAAAGAGAGTTCAAAGGTGGAGATTAGTATCCCTGCCTAGAAGATGTATTGCAAGGATCCGACTCAACGGGAATATGAAAACTATTTGCTTCGATTGTTGTCATCCTCTTCACTGAGGGAAGGAGCAGTGGCAGATCAGCAACGGGGGTGCCCCAGAGCAGCGAGCTGCCTCTCTCCGGACTGGATGCGTGTTGTCCTTCGGTTTATCTAGATGCCTGTAGGCACTGATAAGAAGGAACTGACTGGCCTGTTAGGCTCCTGCTGGTGGATTATTTTTTATGGCTTTGCTTGTTTGGGAAGAGGTAGCACTCGGCTTGCTCCGAGGTCCGAAAAGGTTGCTTTCACCCTGGGATTCCTGTAGGGATTAGGGCTGCTCTTATCCCCCAGTAAGGTGGGGCTTGTTCCTTCAGATTCATGTGTTGGCCACTACGTTGGGCTCAGGCTCTTTATTTTGTGCTCTTGTTTGGTTTGGCTCATGAAACTAGGCTTGTAACCAAGCAGGAAAGAACGTGAGGAGCTGATGGGGGAGCCGGGGACTATCAATTAATCTGATCTATCTGGGCACTCGAGCTGCTGACAATATTAGTTAGAAGAGCAACGTGGTAGCACAAAACCTGCTGCTAAGGCAAGTGTTGCACCTTGCAGAGCAAGTCAGCCGGTGGAGGAATAGCATGGAGATCTTGCTTATACCCACGTTAACCTAAAGCTGCCTTTGCATTTAGAGTCACAATCATTTTATTTTTTTAAGTAGCATGTGCAAATCTAAACCTGACAGGCGTGCATGTATGTGAGCATGAATGTATGTGGTCAGGGCAAGGAAGGCAACAGAATTGAACAGTCTGGAGGTATTTAGCATAAATTTCAAGTCTATTTCTCAGCAGCCCAAGTCTGTAGTGACTGAAATCCTGAGGGTGGTTTGCAGGTACGATGTAGACAGGGAGGCTGAAGGATGCTACCACATAGGAAGGAACAATTTATTTTTCTTTTCAAAGTAAAGAGGACGCATCCAAAGAGATATGCATCACCAATTACAGGAATAATTCCATTTCTTTTTATCCATAAATATTAGCATGAAACATTACAGAAGGAAATTTAAAAAAGTTGGGAGCAGTCTCCTGGGAGTTAACTCAATTCTTAGTTCTGTTTTTTTTATGAAGTATTCTCAGCTCTGAATATTTAAAGTAAATTGCTTATATAAGTAGTTCAGGACCCTGTACTTTGCAGGAAAGCCCCTCCACGCATCATCCTGAGTAACTAACGGGCGCCACGTGGATCAAGGCTTTCTCATGGCTGTCTCTTCACTGTTTTGTAACCGGCCTTCCAAGGACTCCTTTAAAACAAAATAATAACACGCCCCATCAAGACAGCAGTTCAGATTTGCCCAGCAAAGGGTGACCTGAACCATGTCTCGTAGCACTTGCTGGAAACCGCTGTGAATGACGTTATTCTTCACCAAAAAGTACATGAAGTACGCCACGTGGTAAGGCGTGAAGCAGACCAAAAACGCCACAAGGTTTGTCACCACTATCTTCTCAGCCCTGGAGGTGCGTGTCTGGGGGCTGTCTGGTTTCCTGCACTTTCTCAAGCACCTGACGGTCTGCGCGGTGCAGAAGGTCATGGCTGCCATGCTGCTGAAGAACATAATCTCCAAGGCACTCAACAGGCCTATGTTTTCCCACGTGGTCTTGGAGAAGTTGTGGAAGCAGGATGAGATGTTGTGGCCCTTCTCATGCAGTTGGAAAGTAGAGACTGTCCCGGCTGAGGTGCCCAGGCAGATGACAGCACAGATCATAGCAGCTTTCTTGGTGGAACGCAGGGCGTGAGCCGTGAAAGGGTGCCGGATAGCGATGTACCGGTCTACACAGATGCAGAGGGAGATGAGGATGCTGCCGTACATGTTTACAAAGTAAAGACTCTCCAAGGTGGAGCAAAACGCAGACCCCAAGTTCCAGTTGTCCTGAAGGTGGTACGAAATGATTTTAAAAGGAAGGGTAAACAGCAGCAATGTATCCAGGAAAATAAGGGCTATCATGTAGACTGTGGATTCCGACAGCTTTTTAACCTTAAAAAACAGGAACGACAGAGCCATCACGTTGAACAGCAATCCCAGGGTAAACGTGGGGGTGTACATGATGAGCTGGAACAGTTCCACGCTAGCGCTGATATTGCTCTTGGCACGGGTGTCGTTCATATCTCCAGGTATGCTGGAAGAGAAGATAATCACCTTCACCACAAGGAAGGAAGGAGAACACGTCTAAGACACGGTACAAAGGCCAGTGAGGTCTCTATGTGCCCACAGACCTGGAGATGCTTTTTCCTCTCAGGCTGCTGTCTTGAATTGAAGCTCCTGGTAACATGGAGCTGCTCAGTGCCAAGGGATCTTGGGGCAAGGCTGAGCCTCAAGAAGGAGCAAGGCTTTCCAGGGTCTAAGCCTCACTTGCGCTGCTGCCTGTTGGCCCAAACTGTGCTGCCTTGTGATTTAGTCTAGGCAGAGTATAGATGTCACTGCACCATCCCCTTGGAGTGACGTGATCTCTTTGCAGACCCAGCGTAGCAGCCTCTGATTTTAGGGTTACTTGGGTTGTGGGGATGGAGACAATTATTTGCATTAGGTTTCCCAAATCAAGTTATCATAAGGGACCTTTAGGACTCAGGAGCACTCAGGGTCCCCCCGTGTTTATTCATGTGAAGGTCCCCAACAGTTGTTGCCATCCTGCACCCTTCTCCCCCCACCCCTGGGCTGTGACCCTTCTGACAAGCTTGCTAGCAGCAACAGGCAGGAAGTTTCAGACACGTTATTTCTAGCAGAGGTTTAGTCTTTAGAAGAAGAAGGACATTTAAGAACTTAAACCAGTCAGACTTACCACAGCGGAAGAAATTGTATACACAGAGACAGGGCTTGCAGAAAACATGCAGCTGGTTTCTCCTCTGCAGAGAGGGGACTGAAAATGTCGAGGTAGGCACCCTCTGAGCAGGGGTCATGAAGTAATTCTCTTCTTTAGAGGAAAGGTGCTGGTTTGATCCTGCCCTGAGACTCTCCTGATAAGGACCGGGAAGGCTCTCATTGGTTTCTGCAATGCTGGTCGCAGCCCGAATCATTTACAAATGCAAATACACAGGAGTACCTGGTCCTTTCTTCTAGCCAGTTCTGTCACAGCACATGTAACCTGTAAATAAAGCTTTTCAGAGATCTCCCTGTCAGCACCCAGAAATCACTCTTACCTGCCTTTTTCTAATTCAACCTGGTGCCTTTCCTACAGGAGTTACTGACCTTGATGCTGTTTCATTTCAGCTTTGCAACCAGTTGTCAACTGCGCTGTAAAAGTTTCTGTTCTGCAGATCAAGTCACTCCCTGAGTATTGCAGAGGTAAGCTCTCCCGCGCTGTGGTTTGAAAGAGACTGCTCTCTGAGACAGAGTAGGATCAGCAAAAAGAAATTTTATTTCTTGCTTAAAAACCTGGGGATCTGAGTGGCTGGAGGGGAGAAGCACTCCTTGTTGTGCTGTTTTGTAAATTTATAAACAGGACAAAAATTATTTAAAGTGTGAATGCAAAGGTTAGCTCTGTTCATTCTTAAAAAACAATACGTAGATATGCCACAAGCAAAACAAGCCATGTAAAATATACTTATTTTTCAGATGTTGTAGCAAGAAGAAAGCTTTTCAGGCAAAGAAATATTCTCTCTTGTCATCTTACCTTTGGGCTGTTTCTAGCTCTGGTTGTTGACTTTTTCTCCTCAGCTTGTGGAATTCTCCGGTTTTGTGTCTTCTTTTGAGGTGGTGCATGCAAAGGAACTGCTGATCAGGATGTCAGAAAGCATGAGGTGCTCCTGTTTTTCATTTCGTCACGTATTTCCATTGCAACGTCGGTCTCCCCATGCTGTGTCTGCAGACACGCGCTATGCACATAGGACAGCACACAGAGCTCGTTTAAGGATGTAAATACACGGCTTTGTGGGGCTGGTGTCCCTGTGAGTCACCCATTCAAAACAGTCTCCAGTAATGGAGAAGGAAATCCTGGCCCTATAGAGCTTGCTTTATTTTTTTTTCTACAAGGCATGATTTTATTGACTGTATGTAACATCTGTGGGTAGTGTTAGCTGTCAAAATGTGCTTTAAGCTAAATCCTGAGCTATCGCTGTCGTTGTTTCCCTTACTTTTCATGATACTGAAAAGGAAAAAGACCATTGATTTTCAGTGATGATCTGATGTGTTTACTTCAAGCTGTTATTTTAAAAGATGACAAGGGTTACTCTTAAATCTGTTTATCCTACTAGGGAGCAAGGAATGTACTTGTGAAGAGTGTCAGCTGCTGATTTTTTTTCAGGGGAGGGAAGGGGAAAAAAGGTGTTGTTTTTTTTTTTTTTGCCTGTTGTAGTTTGCAATTTTCTTACCAAAGGATGAAAGAAAGGCCAGAGGAGTAGTTTTGCTTGGTTCTCTGCATACCCTTTAAATATCAAAACTGAGGATTATATTGGCTGAATTGAAAATGTGCATCTGAGAAGGAGATGGGAGGTAGGAGATGAGAAAAGAAATAGCGCTTAGGGTTTCCCTGTGGTATTTTAGCTGAAATGACTCTACTTAAAAAGAAACTGAGGGAAAAAGCGTGATAGAAGGTTTGCATGAACAATACCTCATCACATTCCTCACTGAGGTTTTGCTTCTGTATATCCAGCGGTGGTCATGTCACCATGACTGCAGTTTGGATATTAAAAAAAACCCCAAACACCCACAACACAGGCAGGCACGAAGAGGCATTTGGGAACTGAGGCTGCCCTGAGCACAAGATGTAAGCCCAGCTGCCAGAGCGCTCTCTGTGCTCCTGCCCTGGGCTGGGCTTTGCACACACTGGTTTTGATACCACTACCAGTGCTCAGAGGAAATGCTCTCTCTTCCCCATTCAAGGTTTTCCCCTCACATGCTTGGAACTTTCTCTTCTCTCTCATTTTCTCTTCGATGCTCATATTCTCACGCCAACCTAAGGCACAAAGCAACACACTTGGAGAAAGATGCTTTGCAAAGGGGATGATGAAAATGCAGCAATACCAGCGTTGGCGCATTGTTAGTCCAGCCACCGTGACTGCTGGTCTGTTTTTTGGGTGTTGTTATTTCTTTTTTGTTTGTTCGGGTTTTTTCCAAGTGAATTTCCTTCCAAGTGAGTTTTCTAGGGCGGGATCTGAGGAGGAATGGCCAGGAAGGTGTGCAGAGGGTACAAATGCACTTGGGACAAGGTGGGAAGGCTCCTCTCCCTTCAGAATGAAAAAGGTGAAAAAAGGTGATGTTGAGGACTAATGGAGAAGGGAAAATGAAACTGGATGAGTGGTGTAGCAGAAAGGCTGGAATGGTCTATGAAGGCACATCAGACTGTTGATTAATAGCTTAACTTGTCATGCAAGAGTGAGAAAGCTGTGGGCAGCCAAGATATGTTTTTTTATTTGCCACAGGCCCTGCTCCGTGCTAACAGGACGTGACTCTTAGCAAAGTCCTCAAGACCTATCGTGTTGTCCTTTTTTCTTGCAGGCTGAGGAGAATAAGCCCACATCCTGCAAACTCTGTGCTGTCCTTGGCACCTCTGTTGGTGTCATTGATGCCACCAGCGTGGGAAGCACCTGCTGCTTCATGCGATTTCAGATGCTGAATGCATCATCTTGTTCCTTCTGCCTGACAGAACTGTTTCACCACACATTTTCTTGCTGGTGTTGAGGACTTCACCATGTCACTGCCGCTGCACAGATCTTCCCTTAAGGCTGTGCAGGCAGCTCTGGGTGGCAACCAACGAAGTGCTCCTGATTCCCTGTGGTTGTCCTCAGGGCCAACCTTCCAGTTTAGGAGCTAAATCAGTCACAATTGAACCACACGGGGTTTAGCACTGGAGATGTGGTGGTTTTTTTCTTGATCTGAATCAGAGTCTCACCTGTGAGAAAAATATTTGCTCTGTTTGAGAAGAGAGAGCACCCACTGTTTTGATCCATTTGCTTTCTTCCTTGATTTCCTCAAGATGCCCTTCAAGTCTTCTCCGCTTTTCAACTTCATTCACCTTCTCCCACTGCCCTCCCGTGTCCCCAGGCCTCTGGAATTTCTCTTTTTTGAAGGGCTGCTCCAGCTCTGTGCTGGGGAGAAGGCTACAGAAGCTAGATGCAGGGAATAAGCAGGAGGCTGGGCAACAGAGACCACAACAGAGCCCTTTGTGGATGGTCCCAGAGAAGCTTTGACTGTAACCATGCACTTGGTTGGAGTTGCCATGGGGGGCTGAGGGCACGTCTGAGCTCCTTGGTCCTGCTCTGAGGTCAGGAACACCAGCCTCTCCCTGTGTCCCACCTGGAGCTTGCTCCTGCCAGCCCTGGGCCAAGTACTCACCTTGGATTATTGAAGCATCCCACCAGGGCTGCCTGCAGCCTCTGGGTGAGCCAGAACTGGGCTGAAATGTCCTAAATCGGGTGGCTCTGCAGAGCCGTTTGTTATTGAGCTGCTCCATCTCGTGGCTACAGGGGAAATGAGAAACACAGCTTCAGCCCTGTGATTGTCTCTTAACTGTGGTTGATCACCAGGAGGAAGGGTTTATCCTGTAGCTCGGACAGCTTATCCCACAACGTGCCTCCACCAGCAGAGCGCTGGAGTTCTCAGAGCTCTTTTCAAGCCTCAACAATTCTGTGATTCACTGGCCTCTGTGTTTGCTCCACCAATCACGCTGTGGACAGCCCAGGAGTGATGAGAAAAGGGAGAGCCAAACGTCGTGCTCTCACTCTGTTGTAAGTGTATAGCAGAAGCACTCATCCTTTAGTCACCTAAACTACGGAAACTTGCTGAGCACTCGTAATTCGTCATTTCTGTCCCAGTTATTATTCCTTTTAGGATAATACAATTTTCTCACAACAGTTTGCTTACCCTAAAGCCTATCGCAGCCCTGCTGATGCGATGAAGGACCTTCACATCCTCCTTTTGAAATGGTGGGACCCAGAAATGTGCACAGCACTCGAGGTGAGGCTGCACCAGTGCTGAAAACAGCGGGATAATCACCTCTTTTGACTGGCTGCTGGAGGCACCCCAGCGTGTGGTTATCCCTCTTGGCTGCCCGTGACCTCACGGATGTCTTCCCATGCCTGGCATCAAGGCTGGTGGAAGGAGAGCTCCTCATGGGATGAGGCAGAGAGGAGCTCTTCTGCAGGACAGTCGGGACAGGGTGCATGTGTCGGTGGGCACTTTGCAAAGCAGTTTGAGCAGTGGTCGCTGGCTTATTGCTGTCCTGCAGGCTGGCACGAGGACTTGGTGTAGACCAAAGTGCCTGAAGAAAGCTGGTCAACCAGCAGCCCTATGATTCGACTGTGTGAATAACCTCCTCACCTATAAATAATATGAATAACCTCCTTACCTATAAAATGAGGACTGTGCAAGATTTAATGTTTATGAGGCAATACGCACAGAATTGTTTTGCTGAACCTTATTCAGGACATTTCTGAATATTTGTCTGTTAAGCACTCGGCAAGTGGCGTGTTTAATCCTCTGAGCCCCTCATAGTGCAGAGTCTGGAGAGAGAAAGGCTCAAGCATTGATCAGGAAATAACCTGTAAAATAACATGATTTAAGCGAAGTATTTTTTTCCTAATACCTGTTGTTTTGCATCTTTGTATTGTTCCGTTGAATTTTACTGAGTTCCTGGCTTTGAGACAAGAAGAAATGCAATTTAATAGAATGTAGGTTGGGGTTTTATGGTGTTTGAATGTTTTTTGTTTGGGTTTGTTTTTTTTTTTACACTGTAAATAAAGGCTTTCCATATTGTCTATGCTGATACTTCCATTACACTTTCTGGCACCCCTAAGTAGGGCCAAATTTAGGTTAATTTTTTACTATATGTTCTCTTTAAGACAGAACCCTTAGAGCTGTAGGAGGCTGATGCAGACAGGAATGATGGAGCCTCTGCTGTCTGGATGCACATACTTGAGAGCAGAGGCAGGATACAACGAGGAGAGGAAAGGTGGAGGACAAGTGTTTGATAGCCTTTTCACAGGGATTCAGCTGAAATTGTGAGGTATTTTTTTGGTCCTTATATGCACATAACTACATGTTATAGTATGGATGCACAGTTAGATATGTAGTCCCTAAGGGTTGCTATACAGGGGCTGAGGCTCCACCATTCTCTGCCTTTTCTTTTTTTTTTCCCCCCACACCTTCAGTGAAAGGTTTACAGGGCTTTCAGGAGAAAGCATTTGCTGTGAGTTTAAAAATGTCTGTCTTCCTGCCTGAAAATGGAGCTTATTTAACTGCTAAATCCATACTGTCGTATGCGGACACTTCAGACTTCTCACACTTATTAATTCTTAGTGAAATAAAATTCACATGAATAAATATAACACTGATGAAGTTGTTCAAAGTATTCAGGCCACATCCTTTTCCTGTTGTTTTCCTGGTAAGCAGTTTTAAAGTTCAAGTATTTAGACATTTTAGCATAAAATTTCTCTGGTCTTGAGCATTTCTTTGTAAATAACCACAAACACTGAGGCAGAACTAGCTAGGGCTATAGCTTTGATATAGCAGGCTTTTGATCTGAATAAAGGGTGAGAAAGAGTTAGAGTATCTTTAACTACAGGTTTTATTTTTAAAAATATTCCTACCTCAGTTCAGTTTTTTGATGCTTGATTCATGTTTTGCAGTGTTTGACACTTGGTTCTTCCAAGTAAATTGTTTCAGGACCCAGAATGTTGTTTCTACCACTCCTTCTGTATCTCATAAACTTGTGAAAAGTTAGGTCGAATTCGAGAAAAAAATGAGTCCAAGCTTCTAAAGCTGTAGTTTAATAGCATATACATAGCCTACCATATTTCAGCCAAATCTCTTCCTGGACCTGTAACTAGTGGTTTTAAAATTTGTTCCTCGAGTTAGAAAAAAAAGTAAGGATTCTAAAGTAATTCTGCTAACCTGACGTGGTTTATGGAACTAAGAAATGTTGATTGTTTCCAAATAGGAGAATTCTTGCTTATGATTCTGGATTGAAGAGAAGACACACATTTGGAGGAAGACCCATGTGTCCTAACTTAATTGTAAATCCCCCACCAAAAAAATGGATGTAGTATATAATTGTGACTTACCACTCTCCTGCTCAGTGGGACTTTCCACACCAATGTCCAAGTGACCCTCGGTACAGGGAGCAGGACAGAGATTTACAGCTTGATCCTAACAACACATAAGCAACAGTCTAGGGGAAAAAAAAAACACAAAAAAGAGGTATGTGATGCCGTTGTAAAAGAAAACATTTGTGTTTGTTAACCTGATGCTAGTTACACCGTGACACTTCTTCTTGTGCGAGCTGGAACCACAGAGCAAACGCAAGTGCTGGCGTTTGTTTTGCATTCAGCTGAGTTCTTACAACCAGTTTGCGCGCTGCTGTGGTGTGTGGTCGTGGAGGAAGCACAGCTTGCCTTTAGCCCCTCTCCAGCTTGTGGAAAGGGTCCATGGGGCCAGGTCCTGCCCAGCAGAAGGGCAGGAAAACAAGGCAGGTCCCCAGCACTGCCTCTGCAGAAGCCTAAATATTGCCAACTTGTGCCTTCCTCCTGGTTGGCCACGCTCGGAGATGGGTGATCTCCTCTTCGGAAATCTCTCTGCCTGTGGTAAAGGGCTGCATTTTAAGATGTTTCCATTATTTAAAGGTGTTTCATTTCATTTCAGGTAGATCTGTCTCCTATACCAACTCACAGGAGATACCTGGGCTGTGTCGCTCTGCTGAAGGCAAACCCAAGCGAGAGATGGAGAAGAGTCTGGGTGCTGTGCAGCAAACCTCCTCACAAGAAGGAAACCCAGACAGGGTTTTCATGTTCGTGTTGCCCACTAGTCATTTCATTACCTCCAGTTCTTCACTTTTTACTTAGCACCATGTTCTCCACCCCGCGGCATACACAAGATCTTCAGGTCTCCCAGCTCACAGAAATGAAGAAGAAGAAAGAAAAGAAGAAAGGTGACTCAGTCCCACACCTTTGAATGCACAGGAAAAAAAACCAGTTTTTTCTCACTGCTAAGGGAAATCTAGGGCAGATTCTCTGAAGAGTCCCAGCTCTGGCTTTCTAGCAGTCTTCAAGGCTGGGGAAAGAGCTCTGTGGACAGACGACTTCCCTGACTGAGCAACACAAGGTGGAAGAAGGCAGAGGTCACCTGAGAGGCAGGAGCAGGGAAATGGTTCCTTGGGGTAACCCCTGTGGGTGCTCAAGGGACATTTCTCCTTTTCCCTGGCCCGGGAGATACCTGCCAGCCTTAGGTGGAGATTAGAGGACAAGAAAAGTGGGAAACTTTGGTAAGGAACCTTATTCAATTTAAGCAACTGAGACACAAACGGGTTTAGAGAACTGAAATGTAAGGTTAAGGAACCAAATTTTAGATGCAAGCCTCAGAAATCAAAGAGAGTTTGCATTTCAGCCATGCTCAGGAATAGAAACACATTGCCCACAACGTTAAAATTTGAAGTAATTGGTATTACCTTAGGACCTGGAGGAGGATTGTGATGTATTTTCTACTTTAGTTGGTACAGCCACTTAAAAATTGGAAGAAATTTAGGTTAAAGAGCATAGCTAGTCCAGCATTTGTCCCATGGGAAACTCTGCGTTTGCTGAGAGACTGAAAGTGCCCCTGGGATCACCCTGCCGGTGTGTGTTGGGAGCTCAGCTGCCTGTGGCGATGGGGAACAGATAGTCGTTTACTTATATTTATAGTACGTGTATTTTTTTGACCTACTGACTTTTGCAAAGGAACTGGTTTGAAGCTGTGTGCCAGGTATTGTCAGTGCAGCAAGTGTGCGTTACGTACTCCGGTCTTTAGGGACCGGCTTTCAGCATGCCTCAACTTCACTGCTGCTCCCCAGGCTGTGCTTGTGTTAAAGAAGTATGCTAGTGCATCACGGAAGGCAAGTGGAGTGGAAATATTTAATAATTTGAAAAAATATCAATAACTTGTGATTCATGACAGCCTGCTGTTAGAGAGGTTTCTGGCCAGGTGCTGCCCTACTGCTCCTGATAGGCTGCCAGAAAGGAAACAACCTGCCTGTTTAATGATGACACCTAAAATTGGGCTGTGTCTTAACATCCAGCTAGGTTAAAAAGCTGAATGTTATCTTTGATCTTGGTAGGTGATATTTGTACATCTTTGGGCGAGTCTTTTTGTTCCTTAGTTCTAGTTACAGTAACAAAAAGCAAGAAGCTCCATTTTGTAGACACCCGCTCTTGAAAAAAATAAAAAAATCTGCTATTTTTAAGAGACTTTAGAAATTACAGTAGTCTAAAATTATTTTGAAGTCCAGGTACCTTCTGCTAATGTGTCTCTGATCTTTAGGCATTTACAGATCTCACTGAAGCTTGTCGGTGCGCTCTCCACCTTCCAGTCAAACAAACTGAAGAAACAGCTGACTTCCTTGTTTTTTTAGTGAAGATTGAAAAAGCAGGGCCCTGAAGACTGGACTAGTGATGGTGAGTCCCTGGTGCAGATGTCAACTCTTGGCATTCACACAGACTGGTGATGGTATCAGCCACACTGATCTCTAAATAGTTTTAAAAAATGTTTGGTGTTGGCATTCAAAAAGAGTTTCCATTAGTGGGTTGTCTGGGTGCAGAGAGGATGAAAGATTTCTCAGGTCACGCCTCGATTTGTACAGAGGTCAAATTGCAGGAAGAATGCAGCAGAAAGTCAAGACACAGCACTTTAAAAGCAGGAGATGGAAATAACCAAACCATGGCTGCATGACCCAGGGTGTTTCAGGGGCAAAAAGCTGGAGGCAAGGTTTAGTTAAAGGCTGGAAGTAAGGAAATGTCTCCTTGCTTTTTCCCACCTACTGGATACTGGGAGACAGGGCGTGATGTATGTCAAGAAATTATATGTCAAATCTTGTCTACTTTTCCTAGATAAGAATTCTCACTGGTTGGTTTGCTGGAATTAGGCTGAAGGTGGTGACAGTGAATTCTGTTGTAAACATCAACCTGAACACACTTTTATACATGGTAGACCTGGCACTTGGTGCAGTTAGGAGGTACCAAAATTTTTGTATTTGAAAGTAGGACCATTTTGCTTCTCTTTTTCTCCTGTCTGCAGTCTTGAGCCAACACGGGCAATTCCCACTGAGTTAGACTGAAATCTGCAAGTGATGACACTCGAGGCATTAGGCTGTGCTCTATGAATAATGGTGTAAGAGAGAGCGGGAGTCTGATTTCCAGCACGAGCGTGGAAAAGGAGCATGTGCTTGTTCTCACAGGCTGTCAGCATCCTTGCTGACAAGGCTTCGCCTGTAGCACCGGCTTTAGTCCCTTCTTATGTTTGTGTGTTGCCAGAAAACAGCAGTGAAATGGACTTGTACCAAGTTTAGCCAGCACAGAATTTGTTTGACAGGGACGTATAAATAAGAACGATCCGACTGAATTCCCCAAGCTCAATTTCCAGCACTAGAAGTCAAAACAGGAGAAAAAACAGAAGGGTTTGCTGTGTAAATTGGGCAAATCTGGGTCAGATTAATTTAGAGAAGTTTGGGACTCAAAATGAATCATGCTGCCTACTTTTAAGAAAAAGATTTAATTCTCAGGATGTCCTTGTGTTTCTACTACAAAAATCTGAAGACAAACAGGTTTTGAAGGTGATACTCTCTGTAATAATATTTCTGTCTTTTCTGAGCTTAGTGTTACATAAAGAAAATAAAATCACACTCGCCACAGTTCAGATTTTGGTGTTTTATTCGGTCAAGTGATCTCTTATAGTCTCAACGTAATTGTGTCACAGGGCCCTGCTTTGCAGTAAGTTACAAAGAGAGAGAGGGTGATAGGCAGAGTTTTCTAATTTTGCTGGAACTGTAGTGTGCTGGGCACACTTAAGATACAGTGCGGTGGAAAAAGAGAGAGATTTGCAAGAGCTCAGGCTTTCCGCTGTTTCAGCATTTTTTTTCAACCGGGGTGAGTCTTGCTTTCACTGGATTGGAATTACTTGCCTTTGGAAAAGACTTGGTGTAGGAGCAAAGAAAAGGCAGCGCTCTGTAAAAGGTTCAAATACCTCAGTCAAGGTATCAGGAGCTTCTAAAAGAAACGGCGTATTCCACGTGCATTGGCACGATTCTAGGAAATACTGAGGAAAATTCCCCAGCCAACTTGAACAGCGGGGAGACAAATCATAGTTGTGTTTACTCGGTAAATAAACACATCAAAGGTTTCAGAAATACACCGGAACTTAATTTTTTCCAGTAACACCAGGCACGTAGTACATTTAATGCAGCTACTAATGACTGTTTGGTCTTTATTAACCTACAGGGGCAGTCATGCATGGTCTCCTTTCTAGAGCTCAGATGGCTTCTGGCGTAATTATTGGCTGCATCTTTCTCCATAATGAGTTGATTGGGGTGGCAGCGTTGCTTAATAAGCAGCTGTACGGTTTCATCTGCAGGATACAGATATGGAAGCATCTAACAGATGCAGATATGTGATTTGAGAGCCCAGATGTCCTAGCAGCCTTCTGTCCTTGGGGAGGACAGGCTGGTTCTTGCTGAGGTCAGTCCAGATGTTAAAAAGTTGAATTTCATGCTGGTGATTCCCAAGCTCTCCAATAGTTTCTTTATCTGACACTGCAGCAGGGTGCTGCGTTTGAGGTGGGAGCAGTTGTTTCATTCAGCGGACATTGTGGCAAAATACCAGTAATAGAGATGCTGCGAGGACCTCTGGGAAACTGAAAAATGACACTGAGCCCTGGCACTGCTGTGAGGGGCCAAGATAAAACCTTAGTTTCATTTCAGCACATTGCACAAATGATTAAAAAAATATATTTTATGTATATA
>NW_009734761.1:19834-26421 GCF_000703405.1 Apaloderma vittatum | reverse complement strand
CCCCGGGGAGCCTCTCGCTGGAGCAGGTCCCGGGGCTGTCGGTGTGTGCGTGCCCTCTCGCCAAACACCGCGCCTCAAGTGTTGATAAAGCAAAATAAACAGCGAGAGCTTCTGCGCTGAGCTGCTGCAACTCTTAATAACCAAACCCTCTCAGTCAATGTTTGTCATCGCAATCTGCTGACTAGGGCTTGTATTTTTCCTTTTTTTCCTTCCCTCTCCCCCCCTCCAGTCTAATGGATGAATCGGTGATGCTGTTATTTACTTACAGCTCATATTCCAGTGCTGTTTGTTCATTGTACTTAGTTTAACGTGATAAGTACTGCATCTCTCTACTTAGAGTGAGAGCCACAGGGCAAATGGCTGGCAGTTGGTGGCAAAAATTAACAAAGAGTTAAGGAGAAAGAGCAATAGACTTGTCACATCACCTGGGGGGAGCACAGCCTCCTAAGAATCCCCTGGATGCTGGTGGGGCCACCACAGTTTTATTGAGGACGTGTTTTCTGAGCCTTGAACAAAGAGCACAATCATTCACCATTGAAATCAGGGAGAGGTTGGAGTATTGAGGTCTAAAACAATGCTGAGCAAACCTCTCAGCTGTGTGAAGTGCTCCCTGGCAGTGCAGGGGGCACAGGACAGAAGTGGCCGGGCAGCAATCATTTGGTAATAAACTTAAATTGGGGTTGGATTTGAAGCAGCTGCCTAATGGTGAGTCTGTCTTTATAACTTCCTGCGTTAAGATGTTGCTTGCCTAAATTTCAGTTTAGACTGGGGAACTTGAAGAGATGGAAAATTTTTCCACTCTAAATGGGAATAAAGCTAGCAGTGCCGTTTGGCTTGCTCTGGTGGTGGAGACTTGGTGGGGAAAGGTGTGAGCATCTGAAAGAATCCCTGATGAGCATTTCAGTTTGCACAGAAACATGCAAATAAGATGGTTTTTTTGGAAGCCATATGGAGAATCTCACTTTACTCAAGCTGCATCTTAACATCTGCTGGTTACCTCTTATGGCTAAAATCATAGGTTACCAGCATTATGTTTATTCAGTATATTTTCAAATCTTGCTGTTCTGTGTATAGGTAGTGTAATTATGCTTTCATTCCAGGGGCGTTTGTGGTACACTGGATATAGGTTTACAAATATACATGAAAATTTTTAAAAGAACTGGTATAATATCAAAACAGGTTCCAATTAAGATTATAATGGCATCTTCAAAGGAAGTTTGATTTCTCTTTGCAACTTAATTAAGCGTTCAGACTTGGGGGGAATGTGGGCACTAAAAGGACATTTCAGAGGCACTTAAAATAAGGACAGTGTGGTTAAGGTGAGTGATGAGGGACAAGGCTGGCTTCCTTTACAAGGGCTGTTTGAACCTTTGTTAGATGAAGCCTGTCCTTGTGACTGAGAAGCTTGTAACTCCCCCGACCTGGCAGCACTTCTGTAGGCAGCAAAAGTGCTAAAGACACAAAAGCATCTCTTCTTCCTGGTACCTGTTGGTCCTGGGAGAATCTATCCCAGGAAGCTTCATTAATCAAGAGAACCCCCAAACAGTCTGAAGATTCCTTTGATGGAATAGTTACAGCTAATGTAACAAGATATGTTCAACCTAGAAAATATGAATTAAATCAAGACATGGGAATTAACTGGGAGTATATGAGGTAACTTAATTATTTATCTAATTCTGTGCTTTGGATGTACCTGGGGGCTCTCACTTTTTCCCCATAAGCAAAGAGCAGCTTTGAGCTGCATAGCATTTACTTTAGACTGAGTGAAACAAGAATAAATATAGCAACAGAAGTAAAACCTTTATTAGAGAGCAGGTGTGCTGTTCTCCTCTTTAACATGCCACATTAATTTGGCCCGCAGCACTTGCAGCTGCCCCTACTGAAGTGAAGAACCTTGAAAATAAAAAGGTGCAAGAGCAAGAAGGCCATCTCTGTGGAGGAATTTCCCGTTGCTATTTCTCAGCATGCTTTGGTTATTTAGATGCAGCTTTCATTTTAAAGGGGCTGCCAAAGAGTTGTTCTTGGGCTACTTCAAAGGAATGCTCGGAAAAGAAAGGTGCTTTCTTCTCATGTCCCAGAGAGGCAGAGGAGAGGCTCTTCAGGCAGGGAGCACAGCTGAATGTCTCCTTGTGAGTCTGCTGCTGCTAGCACCGCGATCATACAGGATGATTTTTATTCTATGTTGGAAGTCTCTGAGCAAATTAAGCATTGAGAACCTCAGTCCACACATAACCTCTGTGGTGGGGCAGTTGTGTTTGTTGACTCTTGTAAGGATGCTGTAGTCCCTGGTTCTGATTTTTCTAAATGTGTAAATCAGTAGCAAACTGCATAATTAAGTGCTGCTGTTGAGGGAAGCAACCAAATTCTTGCTGAAACCTAGTTACACTAATTTTAGGATACTTTATTAAGGTATTTTAAGGCACCTTTTCCTGTTGCAAGATGGCTTACTTAAGATATAATTTTGCACTGGGAAGGGGTGCTTTTTTTTGCTGTGCTCTTCTTGAACATGTCTGTTGTCTAGACTTGTTAGTTTAGGTACTTTTATTTCTCTGTTGCATGTTTTACCTTGTATTCTAGCTCTTTGGGTTAGAGTTTGTTTAGTAAAGAGCATTGTTCTGGATAAACATGCAGAAGGGCTTTTGGCTCTTCTATTGTGGTGAGTGATTAGGCAGCAATATAACATAGGAATGAGTTTCTTTGGAAGAAAAAAGGGCAGGAAAAGCATTTCTGCTTAAGCAGAGAAGAGCAGGGGTATAGGAAAAGTGGTGAGCTTTGTTTACAGGCTCCTGAGCAAAGGTGATAGATATGAGCAGTGAAAAGTTCAGCAATGATAGTCGTGTTAAAAGTTGCCCTTGACTGCTTACAGGCATAATTTTAATTTAAATGTAATAAAAACCTAAAAGGGAAAATTAAGACGCGGAAAGCAGTTAAAAAGCCTGTCTGAAGACATCTGCAAAATGGTTTTATCCCAAGCAAATATAAGAAAACTGTTTGCTTTTTTTATTGTCAAACAATAATAGTGTCTCCATTTATACAATGCCTTTTACAAGCAAATCTTTTTCATAGATTGCTTCCAAAACAACACTGAAGTTGATTTATTTTTAAACCTTGTCTTCGTAACCCTTTTCTTCCCAGCAGTGCAGCATCTCTCCGTCATGGCAGCGAGCTGTTGAGAGCTGAGCACAAGGTGTTGAGGTGAGCAGGAGGCCTCTTTGGCTGGGTCAGAAGAAATGAGGGGCTCCACTTGTGCACATCAGCCTGCTTCCCTCCGTGCCGAGCCCAGCGGCAGCGCTCTGACGTGAAACCATTCACTCAGTGAAAGAAAGTTAGATTGAGAACGAGGGAGGTTTTTTATGCTCGGGGTAACCTTTATCTCAATTGGTGTGGTTTGGTTTTTTCTCCCCCTTTTTCAGGGGTTCAGTAGCCTTTTTCCCAGTCCATGTGATGTCCAGATGCCAACAGATGTGCTCTGTGTCCCCAACTCTCTCTTGCAGTCCTTTTGACGTAGACAGATCCTGATGAGGTCAGTGGGTTCCACTTCACTTGCCTGCCTTAGCAGGTGTGAGAATGAAGCAATCTGTGTACTTTTCTTGCAAGGGACACAAAACCAGAGGTGTCTCTTTCCCATATTAGACCCTCTATAAAAGTCCCACTGCTCTCTATAGAGGTTAAAGAACTTGTCCAATGGCATCAGGGGCCTGAACTGGACCCGAGTCACCCAAGAGGCTTTGTAAGATCTGTGTCTTCTTGCTCAGAACATCAGGACAAATCCCATTCCAGTTATGTGATGGCCTTAAAGGCAGGAGTTGAGTCTTTCCCTGTGTGAGGAACTTGAAAGCTAGAGCCAATTAGTAGCCACTATAAAATAGTGCTTTAGTCTGAAAATGCCAACAGAGAATTTAGTGGGGAGGGGTTACAGCTTATTAATTAAGTTTTGAAAGTCTGTAATCCTTGGACAGAGGGCTCTTATTAAATGTAATATGCATCAGCTACTATTAATGCAAGCTGTTCTAGTTTCATATGGGCTGGGGACATAAGGTGCTTTTAAAAAAGGCTTGCTGTGGTGACACTTTTTTTAACAAGCAGAGATGGGGAACCTGGCCTGTGGTGTGGTCACAGCCGAGGCAGAAGGTTTGAAGACCTCTCCCTCCTGGGGTGTGTGTGAGATGTGCTTTGGAGCCTCTTTCTTTGCTGCTTGGGAGTGATCAGGCTGCTACAGCCATCGCTGTGTGCCTCTGTCTTCAGCAATTCCATTAACTGCAGGGACCCCCAGTTAGCTGCTCGTTGGTTAATGTGCATCAGTCACTAAATACCGTTGGCTTCATCTGAGAGAGAGTGGCTTGACTGCCCCAGCCAGCGTGCTAGCAGCATGTGCGCAGTTAAGCCTCAGCTGATGAAGCAGTGCCTCGCTGCTGATTGTCCACGTACGGCTTTGTCATCTACTGCCCTGATGACAGTGACAGGGTCTGAGTCCTTGTGTGGCTGCAAGGGCCCCACAGGGAAGGACTTTGCAGCTCTTCAGAACAGTGAGGCTGTCATAGAGACTTAGAGCTCTGTAACCTTGTGTTGAGCGTGCGTGAAGGATGCGAGCTGCTGCCGACCTGGCTGAGGAGCTGCCTTTCTCAGAGGGCAGCTGCTGCCTGTCTGCAGAGAGGTCACCAGGCCATGGCTGTCAGTGCTGAAGTAAAGAAGCTGGGGGCTTGGGACCTCTCGAGGAGCTCTTGTGTAGTGCCATCAATGCTAACATCTGTACTGCTGCAAGGAGCTCTTGTGCTGCACATCCTAAGGGCTGCTTTTTATCCTCTCTGCGCACTGGGGAGGTGTTAAGTCACGTCACTTCACCCCAGCATGGTGGCTGTTTGTCCCAGCTGCAGCTGGCTGTCCTGCTGCCTGGCTCTGAAGGAAGCTGGCACTGAGCACACCCTCCCCACTGAGCTCAAGCAGGGAAGACATCTCACAAACCTGAAGCTTTCTGCCTCCTGCAAGTGACACTTGGCAGCTGGCAGATAACTTTGAAAGCTAGAGGGACAGAAAGATGTGGGGTGGCTGCCTTCCTGACAGCCCTGTCCTCCAAGTTGTTAGCGCTGGGAGCATGGGGTGCTGCCTCTTGGAGAAGAGTGGGAAGGGACAGAACTTCCCCGACCTCCTTGCTGGGGCTGGGCAGGAGCATATGGGCCTCACATGCATGGGTTGTCTCTCTTGTTGGAGTAATTGTTCATCTGGCTAAAAGCCATTCCAATTCAGATGTTGAAAAGGAGCTGCTGGTGACGCTTTCCAGGTTTCAGTCCTCCCCTCTCACCACCTCCTTACTGTCCTAATTAAATTTAATATTAAAGTAAAACATTGAAGACATTATTGTAGAGCTTTAATCTAACACACGTAAGCCTCTTCCTAATTTGTTAGGTCATTAGCAAGGCGAAATAAATAGAAATGAGTTTGTGGAGGCTACAATGTTTGTGGAATCGGCATTCGAGAGATGGGACTATGGTGGTGTGTTGGGTTTTTTTTATTTTTTTTTTGTTTAAGTGAACATGTGCTCTGCTGAGTGGGCTTGGCAGCATGGTGGTGTCTAAACCTGGCATTTTAACAGCATCGCACGTTGCTGTGCCAAATGTGGCAGTTGTACTTGTTTGTGCTCTGGGTGTTTGCAATGCCAATCCAAGAGCTGGGATTCCCTGTTCTCCTTCCAACGATGTGAGAATTTGACTTGTGGTTTTTTGAGCCCTTTAACTCTTTGCATCTCTTGCCTGCAACTGTGAGGATTTAGTCTTTTTGCTCAGCGAAAGCAGTAATCATTTGATTACAGGATCTGAAGCTTCCAATGAAGCAGTGGTAGTGCAGTCAGCTGTAGAGACGGGTGCCTTTCTCCTGCGTACGTGTTGAATAGTCCCCGTGTCACAAACTCTCCTGAACGAGCTTTCGAATGGCGCTGAGGCTTATCAGAAATAAGAAAGGATTGCACAGCCTCCGAGGTTAGAATTGCTCTGGCTTTGTCAGTGATGCAGGAGTAAGCTGTTCCCTTCAAGGCGGAGTTATGCAGCAGGCTTTATCAGGATGTTGGGTGACTCTGCAGGAAAGTGTTTAACTATGTGCTAACTTTGAGCCTTCCTGACATCCAGTCTCAAAAAAAGAAATTGTAGAGACAAGACTCCTGTCATGTTAATTCACAGTGTTGCTGTCTGCTCGTCAAATGCAGGGAGGAAGCTTGGGGAAGGTGCAGAACCAGGACCCTGCCACGATCCCTGAAGTCTGCAACAAATGGCAGGTTCTGTGCAGGTGCTGCGAGTTGTACAGTGGTTGTGATGGTGCTTTTTCTGTCTCCTGGACGATTGCAGACTGCAGTTGTTAACTGTTGGAGTACCACGACATAATTCATGATTCAAATGCTTCAGTATTTGGAAGGCTTAGAAATGCGTGTGAAGGTTTATCCCTTGTTTTACGTGTATAATGTTTAACTCTTGTATAAAACCACTCTTAGTATTGGTCGCAGAGGTGTTAGTGCTATGCACACCTGGTACTACTAGATTTGATTCAAGCCATGCTATCTAACTTGTATATTAGACTGAAAATAACTAAAGGGTTTGGAA
>NW_009734761.1:19377-19801 GCF_000703405.1 Apaloderma vittatum | reverse complement strand
CTGCAGTCAGAACAGCTTTAGTGACCAAGGAACTGCAAACAAATGGCTTTCAGCTTAGTATACGAAATAAAGCCTTGCTGCAGAGGTTCTGCTGGCCTGGAGGCGTTTTGACAGGCTTCAGGTTTGGAGTAGAAGTTGAGTCACAAATGTGTCCAGGTTCACAGGCTGGGGACCAGAAGGTCTAATTCTCTCTGGTTTGGGAGAGGCTGAAAGATTTGGTTCTGAATTTTGATAGGTTTGCCTTTCTATATCAGAATCCAGAAGGAATGAAATATCGAGGCTTTTTATTGAAAGGGGGTCATTGTTTAGCCTTAATGTTGCAGTGAGCGTGTGGTGGAACTGAGCTACAGCGTTCACAGGGTGCTTACTGCAGGAGCAGGTGTGAATCTGAAAGAATACCGTTTTGTAAAGAAACAATGACCTC
>NW_009734761.1:0-19353 GCF_000703405.1 Apaloderma vittatum | reverse complement strand
CTGAAAATAATGAAAAAAAAATAAAAATTTTAAACTGTTCTGGGAGGGAAATGTGCTTCACCAGCCTTTCTTAGTCTATTGCAAAGACTTGGCCATGCAATTCCAACTGATGTTCAGTCTGAGGCAAGGAAAGCTTCTTTCATTAACATATTTTTTTTTTAGAAGACAAAAACTTGAGCAGTGCTTGTGCATTTGCTTGATGAATCTTCTTCCCAGCATATGTTCAATGCTTGGATGAATGAGTTATTTAAGTGTATTTGAAGGTTATGACAGACACCTGTAAACAGACAGTTATTGATAAAAATGTCATCTGGAGCCAGATATCTGCCTTTCTTGCAATCCAATTACTACTGATGGCGAACAGCCCAGAACTAGCAGCAAAGTGCATTAACCCAAACCGTGATGGGCGGGCTGTCCTTAGAGGGAACATGATCAGGGCCTTATTTACCTCTTGCTTTGATGTAACTCCAGGATTTAATGGAGTTATTTGTAATTTACACCAGAGCAAACCAGGACTGACTCCAGATGTGTACCTATAGGCTCACTGTTGATGGCATCAAGCGCGATGTGTCAGCGAAGTGGTGCGAAGGCTGGGAGCTGAAGGGTCCAGCCCTACCTGCTCCTGCAGCTGTCCTTCCAGAAGGCTTACTCCAAACAAGTCAGTTTATGAAAGATTCTTTGGGTTTTGCTGCACTATGAGTCCTGCAGAGAGAAGAAATGCCTGTAGAGGTACCCATGGAAAGAACTGAGACACTGTGCTCTTGATGAGGGTGCTGCTGCCTTTCAGTGAAGTCAGGCTTAAACAGATGCATTCGTTAACAATTGACTTCTTTGCCTACTAGCACTCCAAGATCTCCTCCAAGCTTGTGAATAGGATTGTTTTTTGCTGTGATGTGAATTGCCTGTGATGTTTGGATACACTGGAACTACTAACATACTTCCTAATAGGAAGCGGACACTGAAAGCTCTATCAAATTACTGTTATTAACCTCTTGGTATTCTAAGAGGAAGCTCTCATCCTGGTTATCTTTCTCCAAGCTGGAGAGTAATATAAGATGAATGGAAGCAGTACTGTTGTACAATTCTCTAGGTAGGTTGTAGTCCAGAGCTATCCACAATTAAATGATTATTTGGTGGTAGCTTTTAGTGAAGTGAAATCAAAGAGACAAGGTTAATGGAAGTTGCATTTCATCTGGATTGCTCTTATTTCCTATTTTATAAGCTTGTGTTCCATGCAGGTGCTTGGCTTATATCTTCACGCTGTCAATAAACCCGATGCGTTTGAGCAGACAGGATTAATGCAGATTTTAAGGGCTATATTTAGAAGTAATTTAGCTATCATCAGTCAGAAGGGTGGGGAGCGATGTGATGGTTATTCATACTGATTGAATATTCTATTGATAGAGATACTTATTAACCCTAAACATGTCTTTCCATCATGCTTTTGGGTCTTGAGCAAGAAAAAAAATCGACCCTTAAAATTCAGATAGAGAGAGGCAGAATTCAAGTGGAGAAATGAGCTGGGAGGGATATGAAGCAAGCTGGCTAAGAAGACAGACCACTAAAGCTGGCTGGGTGGCACTGGAACCAGTGCTATGGAACAGGACAAGCTGTAGTGCTGGAGGAGGGAGGCAGACAGCCGGTTGATGGGTTTCTTTTGTTGATGGCACGGGTGTTGAATGTGTTTAGAATTTGGGGTGTGTTTTCACTTTCCTTCCTGAACAAGTAGTGAATGTACATGCTCAGAGCTACCTTTTTTTTTTCTTCCCAGAGACATGAGGGGGAGGGAATAGGCTGTTAGTGACTGATCTCTGCCTTATGAGCAAGCAAGATCAAAATGCTGCTGCTCTGATTGATGGTAATTAGGCTAAGGAGCCATGAGGCAGGAGGAGTCCAGTGAAGAACCAAGTGCTGGGCACTCAATACAATTTCATCTCCGTTTCTAAAGGCTCTGCCCTGCACTCTCTGCTCCCTTATTGCGTTTCCTGAACAGAGATTTCATTTCAGATAGTGCAGCCAGTGCTTCATACTTTTAGGAGCATTTATGAAATGGAATTACCAGAAATAATCATGGTAATTAACATACAGAGTTAGAATGAGGAAGATTAATTACCAAGCTGTAATTCATCTGCAAAACACAACCACGAGGAAAGCTTGAATAGGTTAGCAGCAGTGAGGTGCACTCAGGAGAACTGCTCACCCAGGGAATTCAGCCTGCGCTGCTGCGTAGACTGAGCTTCTCGGGGAGCAGAAAGGAAACTGAGGCACTGAGAGGACAAAGTGAGTGGTCTTTGTTACTGAGAAAATCGGGTGGATGAGAATGGGACCTGAAAATCTGACTCTGCTCTTGCTGTGAACAAAGGACAGAAATCCTGTTTTCTGCACTAGAATTTGTAGAAGTTGCACAGAAGTCGGTGGCATCGCTGTGAGGTGAATCTGTCTGCTGGGCTCCCGGGTGGTGCCTGATCAGCAGTGACCCCATCCCACCCTGGCGATGTGTCAGCTCGCACCAGCAGAGAAGCTGCCCAGTTTGATATACCGGTCCACTGAATAGCTCCGTGTTATTTTACGAAGGGAGGAGGCTCTGGGAGGTGATGGTAGGCTCCAGAACGCTTTCATTCCAAGGCGGGAGTTCTGGTTTATTGCAGTGGTTGTAGGGGAGGGCTGATTCCTACAACTAATTGCCTTTTTCTTTTTTCTGAAGATGCAAGCAGTTGATAATGGCAGTAATTAACACTGTAGAAACAAGGTCAAACCCAAGAACATTACCCAATAAAAGTCACTTTCCCAAAAGTCATGTCAAAATCATTGCCTTGGAGTAGCTTTAAAAAAAAAAAAAGAAAAAAGGACGCAACTGATGATGAGCTGTTTGAATTATGTAAATGCTCAGGTATCCATGGGGTTTGACCTTTTTGCAGATGTAATTTAGCATTCAAGACACTGTCATCTTGCTGCCAAAGTCAAATTAGATGCTTGCTACTGCAATTGATAGCTGATATCCGATCTCCTTCAAGAACAGGCAGCAGAGAAATGCAGGCAACGCTATTTGCTACAGGAATGGGAAGCTGCATTTTTAAATATAAAGTGCTTGAAGAGATTTGGATCCAATTCAGGTGAGCAATATGCTTTTATGAAAACGTGCACCTGGTTCTTCAGGTCGTTATCCCCCATTTTATGCATCTGCAGTTCTGCAAGATGGCTCTGGGCTTAGGAGCTCCCCAGGACTGGCTCACCTTGGGCTTGCTTTGTACCAGCAGAATGGCTCGGGGCTGGACCAGCTCCTAGCCCCAGGAACAGGGGACAGTAATAGCGTGGCCATGTTGCCCAGAATGACTGTGTTTACATCTAGCAGTCAGAGATGGAAGGGCTCCTAACCCAAGTGAGAATTGTTTCGAGTGATGCTGGAGACTGTACAACTCCCAGCACAGGTGCAAAAATGGATTCTGTGCCTGAAGTGCCGGGGAGCGGTACAGATGAAATGCTGAGTTCTGTGCAATCCAAAAATCTGTGGAAATTACTGATGTCTGTAGCATGTGGGTTATGTACCTGTGTAAACCTCACTACCTCCATTTGTCAACCTGGTCCCATCCATCCTAGCAATAAAAAACACGAGCAAAAACCCCCTTCTGTTCTGCTGAGAGTTTGGCTGCTTGCCGGAGGTTGCTCCGGTTCCCAGTGTGACAGGTGGTTGAGCCAATTGCCTTCCCACCAGGTTTGATCCAAACAGCCTCACCGGCCTCCCTTCATACTGAATCAGTGTCTGCTGTAGTAAATAGAAATGACTCTGAAGAAACACCTGCTCTTCCTGGCCCTCATTCGACCACGGCACCCGAAGCTGGAGGCAGGTAGCTCGCTTTAATTCTTTGCAAGCAGCCCCGCTAAGGCATTTCTCTTTTTGCTGATATCGAAAAGGCTTCCCTAAAGTTGTGGTTGCTCAGTAACACTTCCTGGTAGAACAAAGCTGTCCCGAGGCTTGTGATCCTTTCCTAGCTTTGGTGCAGCAGCCAAGTGTAGTTCGGGTTCAGATGCGCATCTGTCCTTCAGAGCAGCGAAGCTCTGCGGCTTGCGCGGAAAATAGAGACAGCAGAAGCAGCCTGCTAGCTGCCTGCCTTGTATGATTAGAAATGTACTTGCTATTGTTTGTCATAGACGTAGGAAGGATAACCAAAACGTGCATCTTCCACTGAGCAATTCTAGTGGTTTCTTGTGAGCCTGTGCAAATTAGGAAGCGACTGTAAAAGAGCAGCGATGAAAAACGAGGCTGTATGTTTCTCTGTGACTAGGCTCAGAAGAACACTGCAGGCTGCTGTTAGCGTTTTTCCTCGGCATTAGCCCAGTAATTTCCCTGAAGTTGCTCAGTATTTCTGCAGGAACAAACGAGAGCTAAGGCTGGCTCCAGATTCCTGCCTGTAATTGCTCCTTGGTTGTTGCCAAGAGTTAACTTCGCATCTGGTGCAAATTGTTACTGTTCAAGTGCTTTCCACCTTGTGCCTCCAGCACAGCTCTGCATCCGAAACCAGCAGAGATTTTGGCCCGTGTGTTTTATTACACTAAATCCGCTTCTTTTTTTGAGGGATTGTTTTTTGGGGTGGGAAGTGCTTTGGCCCTAGCTTCTAAATTGGGCTCATGTACTCTGAACTGGGATAAGAGCACGTAACTGGATCCAGCTGTGTTGCCTTCACTGTTTAATGGTTCAGTTCAAATGCAGGTTTTGTATTTCATGCTTCATTATTTTTTTTCTTCCTCATTGTGTGGCCATTTGTAAACTGAAGGTGAATTGTGTGATTCGTTCCTCCCAGGCATGCAAAAAGGACAAATATCGCGGATCATTTGAAAACTTTTCCTCGGTTGATGCCTTCATAGTGTCTGAGTGGCTTTTACAAATCGAGTTCTGACATGTCTTGCAGCTGAGCTCATCTCGCAGCATTCGGCAGCGGAGTTTGGGGAGCTGCTTCCCCGTGTCCCTGTTCTCTGGCACACGAGTCCCCAGGTGGCAAATTTAGTGAAGGGATATTCCCAGAGAGGCTTCCCCCGGGTAAATGATTCTGCCCATCCCTGCTGCTGTGACCAGGGGAGGGAACAAGCATCTCTGTCTTTGAGGCTGCAAGTGTTTCATGTATGGCTTGAAAATATGTAGGATGTGCAGAGTCTAAAAGTGCCACTGTGGGACCTTCAGTGTAGGAAGGGAGTGTCACAAAGCCACGATTGCTGTTTCCTGAAGGACTGTCCTTTTGAGTTATCTGGAAAGCTCTTAAATTTTTTAGATAAACTTTTGTATTTTTCTCTTAGCTGTAATAGCTGCTGAGGTGCCTCTCCAGCTGTCTTTATGTAGGGTAGTATAATCATAATCAATATTTAATTATTAGAGGAGTGACTTTTACGTTAGGGAAGTGTTTCAAATCAGTCAGATTATAAAGTGTAAACTGCCTTCGCCTTTCCTGCATTCTGGTGAATATTTTCCATTCATTGTGGCTTTAAAGGGACTTATGTTCAAGCCTCTATTTGCCCCCTACCCCAGACATCTATTCAAGGGAAAGTTGAAAACAGCTGGGTTTCAATAAATACTTTCTAAAATGTAAAGTTGAAACACTGCCTCCGCTTTTAAAAGCAAAGAGTCTATCTTCACAGAGGGAGGAAAAGAGTTATTTCTGTGTATGCAAGTTAATATCAATGATGTGCTCAAGAGAATAGATGGTCCTTGTGTGCGTACAATTAAGGATAGAAATGGACTTTCAAAGGGAGATGATTGCATCCGTAACTCCATGTGTGAATTAGTTTGTCCCTTGGCAAGAAAAAGACTGTCCAGAGTTACGTGGTGCTGCCAAGTTGCAGCTCGTGCGGTGAGCGTAATGCCGGGCAGCGCTGCCCCAGGGATCCCAGCTCCTGGGCAGGGTTTCCAGCCTGGGGTTGCTGCAGGAAGGCTCTGGCAGAGCTGGGGTGGGTCCCAGGTTAACTCTGCTTTGCTCACCAGCCACCGTTGTTCAGCGTGCCCAGAAAAAGTCCAAGTACCCTCCCTCGTTCATGAATCCAGGAGTCCAAAGGCATGCGCCCTTTGTAGATGCTGTGGCTGCTATAACACAGTGTTCTTGGAATGCATCAACGTGTCCTGACAAAAAGCCATTAACCAGACAGGCAAGACTGTGTCTTTACCCTGTAGCTGTGCCTGCAAAGCAGAGGCAGAATAATTTTTGCTCATTAAAAACAAACGTTTGAAAGCAGCACTGGCTCTCCTCTGCTCAGATGGTCTGTCCAGCACGGAGAGAAAGAAAATGCTAACCCACTGGAAAAAACAAATGTGCATTGGGTTTTTTCCTCTCCCTGCCAGAGTTAGCAAATTAAGAATGCTCCTAGCTTGACATCTTGTTTCTGGAGGTTTGAAGCCTTATTTATGGTTCCTGTTACCTGCCTAGCTTTGTCTAGGGGTGTCAAGCTCCATGAGTAGTATTTTTTGGATGAAGTATCATTTGGAGGTGATGTATTTTCCCTCTTGTTTTTTTTTCTTTTTACAAGATGCTACTTGTTTGACTTCAGCTTACAAAATATAGAGGGGAAGATACTAAAGTCAATAAACTCTTTATATGCACAGAGTTTAGTCCCCGGTTGATAACCGACATGCTTCTGAGAGTGAGGGAAAGAATGGCAGTAGCAGAGAAGTAATTTTTAAGAAAGAAAAAGCTCACAAAAATGAAATGCTGTTTACAGGGCTGTGCCTGTGGTTAATAGTCATTCATGAAATCAGGCAATAAAATCGAACTGCATTGTCAACTCTGTCAGAATGACATTGAAATGGACGAGTATTGTACAGCAGGTTCAGAGCATACCTTAGGACTTAGCCTAAAATACTGTTTTGTTTTCTCCTTTTAAACAGGAGGTGAAAAAGAGGCTGGAGCAAAGCAAAGATTGTAGCAATGTTTCTTGAACAGGCAAAAATCAAATGAATTAAGACTCTTTCTAGCGATTCTGTTCCTTCTAGTGGAAGGATCCAGCCAGTTTTGTGACTTCTTTTACTAGAATAAGCTGTGTCTCTCTTAGGCAGGTTCACTGATAAGCTGCTTCAGCAAGACTGTAAACTGAAGACAGAAGCTCAAAACGGAAACTCAGAAGTATCTGAACACCTTGTGACATTAACAAGATAGGAGAACCTTAGAGGTTTGTAGCTCTTGTTTGTCCTTTTTTTTTGGGGGACTGATGTAAATGCTCCTCAGAGTCACCAAGAACTGCAGGGGGCTTTAGTGGCTGTGGGAAGCCAATGCCATCAACTGGGCCTGAACTGGCAACGTGCTCTTAACTGTTTTAATGGAAGAAATGAGTACTGGCACAGGGACCTGCGGAGGTCCTGGATGCAAAAAGCTGAATAAGTGCTCAGGGTGCTGCTAGCACTAGCTAAATAGAAAATACTTCTTTCAGGTTTTATGTTCAGGTGTACTAGGTTTTGGCCAAACACCACTTCTAGTAAATTAACACTTTAATCAAAAGCTAGAATTGAACTGAGTGAGCTTAATTGTCTTAGTATTTCTGATTTTCTCAAGCCATTTTAACACATTTCTACATTTGCACTTTTTAAAAGGGCATTACAGTTTGTTCTTGCCATAATGTGTTTATTTTCTCTTCCTTGTAACAGATGTTAAGCAATTAGAGAACATGGCAGAGCAACATATTTATACAAATGAAAGGAAGTAAGGAATAAATGCTCTGAATATTGTACTTCCTAATAAGATTAATTCAGTAGCTTACAAATGGTGAAGCACAGCCACAGCAGCAAATGGGCATTTATCAGTGACTTGTTTAATATGCAAGATATCTTATTAAGGTAGGCAAATAACTGTAGACAAATAACTGTGCGCCCCATGGATCTCAGTTTTAAGAGCATACAAATGAGTGGCAGAACAAGCCCATTGAAAGAGAATGACTGGGTAACAAATTCTGCATAATGCTTAAAAAACCTCCCATCCTACAGAGCTGAAAGTGGTAAGAGCAGTAATCTGTGTTTCTGTGCTCACCATTCCATTGCCTGCAGTGATGTCACACTCTTGTCAAGCTTTTTTTTTTTTAATCCCTGAGGCTTGTACTTACCCAGGTGTGCTTTGCTTTAAAATTAATATTTTACTGCTTCTTGTGTACATTAAGAATTATTAGTAATCTGAGCCAGTCATCTTAGAGCACATGTAGCGACATCCTTCTATTTTTCAACCACAGGGTAGGGAAAATAAAAAAGTCCTAGAGCTGGTAGGAATCCTGTACTGAGCACAAAGTTGGTCGTAATATTCCCTGTGTAGGGACAAGATGTTTTGGCAGTGAGTGTTTGGAAGGGGATGCTTGGGTGACCAGTTGGTCTCCTTGTTGTTAGGAAGGCAATGCCATGCAAACATGAATAACTTAGATGGACAATAAACTAACTCTTTGCCCAAGGTGGGATCGGCTCTGCCTATGTTAACCCTACGTAGATCATCTAGGCAGATGTTTCAGGTGATGTTGATCCTGCCTTAAGGTACGAGAAGGGCCAAGTGACCTCTGTAGGTTCCTTCTAGCCTTTATATTCGTCGTGTATGCCTGAATGCCGAAGGAGTGCTCCACAGATCATGCCAAAAGGAACAGCAAAGCACAGTGTGAAACATTAAAATGTATGTAGGCTGCTTCCTGCTGTTCGCTTCCTCAGCTGGATACTTCCCTCATCCCAGGAGACCAAGTCTGCTCTCAGAGGTGAGAGAGGAGTGCGTGTTCAATAAGACACTTCATTTCTGATGAGCCCTGCTTTTGCAGAAGCATCTGTGGAAGATTAACGGGGGCATGTTTCTGAGAGGTGAATAAGAGAAGGAGATTAAATTTGCATACCAGCATGTTGGATGCGTTCCTAAGTATGTTTCTCCTAACCTTGGGCTATTGCTAACTACAGCGTTCTGTCAGATGGATTTACCTGTTAAATAACATAGACACCCCCCCAACCCATGCAATTGCAGTTAGATTGATAAATATAGGCTTCATCTAGTCTGCTCCCTACTAAGAGATCCTAATAGTACAACACACTTGGCAAGACGGTGTTTGGAGGGCGGTGTATAAAGCACAGCTGGCAGGCTGAAGGTATTTAAGATGTGGAAACTGGCTCCTTGCTTATCAACAGAAATGAGCCATCTCAGACATGTAAGACTCGGTGCCTGTAGCATTCTGAAGTGTCGCAATTCTTGAGGATACGGGTTCAGCATTTCCTGTTCACTGGCTGTGCGGGATGTACCGCATCTTGAATGACAGCACAGTGCTCCCTGGTAGTGTTCTTGTGAGTCCTGTTCCATTCATCCACCCTGTTTGGGTGTTTTCTTTGGAAGCTTTCCATCCACAGACCATGTCTCATCTTGGAACCGTCTCCCCTCCTCTCCCATAGGCTCCGAACTGCAGTCATCTTGCACGTTAGCAAAAGAATAAACTTCTTAGCTTGGAATAATTGTATTCTCTATCAGTGGCAAGATCTGTTTTGTGGGGGTTCTTCTCCTTTTAAGTGGCAATTTTATATGGTAGAAAACTTTTTAATTCTCTTCTGCAAGCTACATATAAAAAATATAACAGATAGGCAAAAATGTGTTATTAAAGCTATCTATTTTTTTTTCCTGTAATTTAATAAACTGCTTAAGCTCTATTTCTGCAGTTTATGACATCACAAGAATCCTTTGATTAATAGCTATTCAATCAATCCCCCCTCCCCATATTAAGTTTAATGGACTTGGGAAGCATGCAAGCTAATTTTGTAAAAGTTTGGTTAGGGTAGCTGGAGTAAATGACTTTGGAAAAACTGCAGTGGTGGCAACACACGCTCTGCATGACTTTTAGAGGAAAAGAGCAAAGGACTAGCGTGATTCCTTCTGCTTTTCCTAGATTTGCTGCTGAGAGCACAAACTTTGCAAATGAGAAGCACCTTTATGTTTGCGGTTCCTGGCTGGGGAGCAGTGATGCTTCTCCACTGGGATGTGGTAGCGCAGCTTCAGCCTCGTGTGTGGAATTTGGAGGCCGGAATTGGGACCTTTCTCGCGTCATCATCATGGATTAATTGTGTTGGAGTGAGGCGAATTCAGGTCCCCTGATGATATTCCAGCTGTTGAAGCATCTCATTTTCTGTTGTGCCATTAGCCTCAATCCTTTTCCTGGTGAAAAGAGCTGTTGCCACCATTATAATGAGGGAGAAATGGGTATGTGGGTGAAGTCTTACCTGCAGTCATGCTACAGCTGTGCAGAAAAGAGCCTTGAAACTTTGGCTTAGCATGCTACTATTTGAACTGTTCCTACTTCCCTTTGTCTCCGTCTTTCTCCTTGCTCATATCGACTGTTTATGAGCTATAGAGTACTCTAGAAAATAACCAGCTGTTTTGTTAAGTGGATTTGGCCTATCCTTCACATTGACAGACTATTTTTATTACGTACTATTACTTAATGAACTCTTTTGTGGCAAATGTAATTCAATACAGATTCTGATTCCCAGTTTGTCATCAGTCCTTTTATAAAGGAAGAAAAATGGAAAAGGATTTGATGATTCCTTTATCTTGTTATGCTAATTGCATTAGGAATATTGGAGAAAAACAGCCAGTGGATTTAACAAAAGAAAAATCCAAGCTTCTATTCTACTTAAAAGAAAATGGGAATTTACTGGGGCAAAACAGTAAGGGTGCAGGCTTCTGAGGAAGCGGAACCTATTTTGCAGGGGCAGAAGCTCGTTGCCAAAAAGTAGCAGAGTCTTGAAGCTCGTGAGTTAAATAACCAAGGGGATAGAGTTAAGCAGGATTCTCCATACAAGCTTTACGGCTTGACCTTCTTTAATAGTAGAAGTCAGATTACCATCTGGATTAGCATTAGAGTTTGAGGTATTAAGACAGGAACATGTCATGCATGAAGCTGTACCACCCGGTTATTGAATATATTTGTGTTGATCTCACTTTAAATATACAACTGAAGTTCCTATCTCTGAAATTTGCAGCCGAGGCTCTTTCCTATCAACCATCTTTATTGCACCAACACTCAATTCTAAGCAGCTCAGGCATTTGTCATAAATAAAACATTTTTATTAGTTGTCTCCATCTTACAAAACAAAAGCCCCTTCTTATTCTGTCATACCCAAAAAAATTTATTTCAGATGAATTGTCATACAGCCGTTTCCTGACATATAAATCATAGAGGATTATTCTAAAAATGTTCACTTTGGCAAAAACATAAAATCCTTATATGACTCTAGGACTTAGGTTTTTCTCTAAACACTAAGAAAGGGTTCATTTAAAATTTTGCCTAGCTTCACTGGGCCAGTAGTTGAGGTTAGTCGTCACAGCTCTTCCAAGTCTAGACCTAAACCTAAAACAGAAAACAAAATCTAGTCAGGCTTCAGGGTTGGACTCGATGATCCTAAGGGTCTTTTCCAGCCTGAATTATTCTATGATTCTGCGATTACATCTAACTGCAAAATTACTTTTTCTTCCTTAGCAGCATTTAGCCACTACTTTTTTTTATTATTTTTTTTTTGGGGTGTAACATGGGTTCTGGAAAGTTGATGTAGTGGGAAAGTATAATATTCCTGTTTATTTCTTTTATCAGAAGGTGATATATAGAGAACTTGAATCTACGGAGTTTATTTTACTGGACCCGTTGAATAGGTTTAACTGCTATATAAAACCAAATCCCTTAATTTCATTTTGACAAGCTCAAAATATTTGGGTTTCTATGATGTTGAAGCATTTTGGTTTTGTTAAACTGAAATGTTTATACTTTTTATCCATAATATTGATTGGAAGTTGTAGGTTGCATTTCCTCTAGCACAATTGTTTAGCTTCATTGACCCAAAGCTAATCAGTCTGATTTTCTATCAAAATTATTTTAGAATTCAGACCTTAAGAGTCAATCTTGCCTTTTGTTCAGGTTTAGAGTTTACTGAGAATGTAATTGGGAAATGCAGCTGCTGATTACATCTTCAGCTCAGTGCAGGTTTACAGCAACTAACAAACTCTTCCTAAAGTACGGAAAAACCAGAAAGCAAATGTGCGTGGCCATACCCATAGGAAGGAGCAAAGGGATGCTGGGTCCGCTTGCCTGCAGTTGCTGGTACGCCCTGGGTGTTGCTGGACGGTGTCGGTGGGATCAGCTGCTGGTACGGGTAACCAGGCTGGACCACAGGGATGTAGGTCAGCATCGGAAGGTAAGGTGGCTGGAAAATCTGCTGTGGGCAAGATGGAGCTACCTGAGTTGGAAAAAGAAATAGTTAGGTTTTTTTTTTTAAAAAAAAAAAGTGGGACAGGAATACTGACAAGGCAGTAACACTGTAAGTAGAAACTGGAGTTGTCAGAACTAGTTTTTCAGACACAGACAGCACTCTCTCCCAATTTTATACACAACCAGAGCATAAGCAATAAATGTTTTCCGGTAGGGGCTTGAGGCCATCTCTTGAGCTATTTTGGAGCATGGAGTCCTCCAGTAAACCACATTATACCAGTTGAGCATCTTGTCCCCAAATCTATTTTTGCCATGGCACCAATGTCAATCCTGGCATATGACAAACTGTTCTGACTAATCTGTTGTGCTTTAGCATCTGTCTTCTGCAAATTAAAGCATATTCATAGCCAGTTTAACACACCTGTCTTGAATAGCATCCAAAGAGAGGGTGCAGAGCTTGCTGGTACGGCATCCTTGCTCTCTGATGATATGGGCCCTGTTAAGCATACGTAAGGAGGGATTTTAAGAACAGTCCGAGTTGGTACATTAATTACTTTTGCATAAGCTTTTTGGAGGAATGCTATGCTCAAAGAAACCAGGTTGAGAGAAGTGTATTTCTTAACTTTGGGCAAAAGCCACCTCTTTTTCTCCCTAAGTCTGAGACCTCCAGAAGAGGAGTCTGCTTCCCCCTCTGCAGCCCTTTTCTGCTAAGGGGAAAGGTTCGGTTCCCTGCTGACTGCTGAGAGGTGGATGGTGCTAAGTGGGGTGTCTGTTACGCTAACTAATCATTGACTTAACGGAAAAAGGGAAAATTCACAAAAACGTGTGTCTAGTTTGTTACCTGAAACTGTGGAAGGTTTGAGTGGTTGGGAAAGATGGAAAGTGGAACGAAGCTCAGACTCTGCCATACTGGCTGGTTTAATGGTGTCATCACTGGAGTAGTAGAAAAGCCTAAAATACTTGCATTGTATTTAACGTTTTTTTTATCCAGTGTTGCAGTAGTTACTGAAAAGCAAAACAAAGTTCAAGATATTAATAAGCACATATTCTCTTCGTTAATCCGTGAAACATTTGCAATTAAGAGGACATGCTTTGCCTGTAAGCACAATCTATTTAAGATACGTTACTTTTGCAGGCTGGTTCTGAAGCACAGGGACCCAAACTCAGCAATTAGCAGTTCAAATTCACTTGTAAGGCCATTAAACTCTGACCCATAGGACCTGGAATAAAGCTAATTGCCTGAGCCATAAGAACGAATGAAATTGTAAGACCAGAACAAGAACCTTTGCCCAAAGCTCAAAATTCTGAGCTAAGAATATTGTGTCTTAAGTCTTCAGACTGATGAATCTCCCCCAGAAATTTAAACATTAAATCTGGACACGCACCATTGTTTTTCTCTATTCTAAGATTATCAATACTCTGGAAATCAGGATTGTTTAAATGTCTCACAATGGGACCCCCAATATCATGACACTATGAACAAACCAGCAAAGAACAACCCAGCCCTCCGAAAGGTAGCTTCTAGAAAATACTGGCTAAATACATAAATCTCTGTGGTCATGCCCTTCCTATATCTACTCTACTCCAGCATGTGAGAAGGACGTTGGATAGGTGCTGTTTAGAGGTGAGAGAGACAGCAGCATCCTAGCATAAAATGAGAATTCTGGAGTGGAAGAGATTAGTTCAGCAGTTTTCAGTCTCTTACACCAGGCTTAGAAAGGACGTCACTGTAGAGCAAACGTTGCAGTGATGCCTCACCAGCTCCTGCATCTGCTTTTCAACAGCTTCTAGTTTATGTCTTAGTTCTCCCGTGACTCCCAGTTGATGTTCAAGGACTGTGCCCAGACCCATACCTGGATTCTTTGAGACTTCCTTGGAATCAGGTTTGGAGCAGATCTTTGCAGACGGTGAGAGCTGCTGCTCCTGTCCTGTGGCTTGGCTTTCTGCTGCAGCTGTACGACTCTTGGCAGAGCTGAGCATGCTGTTGGGTAGGGAACACCTTGCTACCTTTGCTTCCTCAGCCATCCCCTGGTTGCCCGCACCTTTGGCAGGGTCCGTGTCTTTCAGTGCAAACGGCAGCTCCAGCTTGTTGCCCTCCGTGCCATGAGCACCTGTCGTGCTTTCATCCTCCTTGGAATTCTTGTGGGATTTTGCTGAACGCAGAAGGCTGCTGGTTACAGATTTAGAAGAAAGGTGAGCATCACAGAGAGCTCTTAATTTCATCTCCCTTTCTCTGTTTCCAATCATTGCTCTGTATATGCTTTCGAGCCCCTCAGGTTCATCTAGCAAGTAGTTGCTGTAAAGAAAAAAAAAAAAAGGAATATAGGAGGTTCTCATGTCATTTATGAAAGATGGTAAATTTAACCCCCTGATCCTGGACGTGAAAAGAGGTTCCTGGATTGTATGCGTTTTATCTTAATGGGAGAAATCTTGTTTGTTCTCCATGCTTCTGCTCTGCATGATTTCAACCTTCAGGGCTCAGTGCATCCTGAAATCTTTGCAGAGTGATAACTCGAATTTCCCTGGACTGATTTGTCATTGCAATTCCATTATCACCTGTAAGACTTTAACTGGGCTGGGTGGTGTATTTGTAGGTCATCAGCTGTCAGAGGGAGATAAGACTGTCAGATGGTTTGACCTGTAGGGTGCAATCACAAAGCACCTCCATACCCCCCGGAGCCCTCTGGGACCTTACAGTGGACTTCTGTCAAAGGGGAACAATTTTGTGTTCTTCTAAAGCACACCTAAGTGCCTCTAATGGTTACCTGCTCAAAATACCAGTTAGTGCCTATTGTGGTTACCTACTCAAAACACCAATTTGAATTCCACTTTGCTCCTTCACATCCAGCTATGTTCAATAACTTTACACATTATCAATTTACTCTTCTTGGCTTGAGGGGAAGACTGATGCTCTGTGCACGCACTGTATAGATACATGTATGGTTCATAAACAGCTAAAATTAGGAAATTCTGAATTGTAAATGTATCTAATTATCTCTAATCATAGGATCACTGTAATTAGTAGGATGCTGGTTAGCCCTGTACTTTTAAAGAACATAGATATTCTCTTTAACAGAAACCAGTTTATACTGTGGGTATAAAACAGAAAATTGTAAGGCCATTTCTGAGTGCGACTCTTTGTACCACCTTTCAGTGGGATTCCTGTCTGGCTGCAGCCCTGAATCCTGCAACTTCTCGCTCAAATCTGGTCTTTTTCAGGTCCTCTCTTACTACTTTGCGCAACCTCTTGGTATTTGTGCCCTGAGACTTAAGAATTGAGGTGGCCTTCTTTTCTAAGGCTTCTTAACTGGTGGGACTAAAATATGTGGTTAACTGAACATGTGCTGATTGTAAAGATATTTCACATATATAATGTATAATTTACGTTACCAATATAGGCAACTCCAGGAGCTTCACTGGGTGTTTTTAATTTACCTGCTTTTATTTTGGAGACTCAAAGCTTTTTATTTATGTAGGATATGGGAGGAGAAAGGAAAGGAGCCAAGACTCCGAGATGCAATTCCTAGTTTTTTTTATCTGACCTTGTGTTAGGTACTTTCCTGTCTGTGCCTCCGTGTCTTCATCTGTAAAATTACCTATTTTCTCATCTGTGAAATGATCTTTAGAAAAGATGAAATATCTGTTTATACTCTTACCCGTACCAAGCAAATGGTTTAGGTTTACATGAAGTTTTGTTTTGACTTGAACTGGACACTAACCGTTGCTGTTTGTTAGCTGGGTTTATAAATTTCACTTTTTCTGTTTCAGGAGCATACAGTAAATATTATCCTATTAATCTGAAGAGCTTGCTTCCCTCTTACTGTTACTTGTCCTGTGAAACATGATTTGGCATATTTTTTTTCTGTGCTAAATTCAGCTTTTCTTTGTAAAGATCAGCTGTTTACAGTAGCTTCCTTATAACACTTTAATTTTCAATTTTGCTCCTTTGAATGCTGCTTTCACTCCGTCCTGTAAATATTTTGATGTGTGTGTGTGTGTGTTTGTTTTTCTTTAAATGTTGTGGGGAAGCTAATGCAGCAGCTGCTTATGGTGCTTCAGAATTTGAAGTAGTCGGATTTCATGGGACACACTTTTTCCAAAAGAAAATTGGTTGTAGTGGGGGGAAAAGTGGGAATAATTTGGCTCATTAGGAGGCTCTCGGCCAGCAATCGATGCACCCCATGCCCCAGGCTTTTGTTTGAACAGGTTACAAAAGTCTGGTTCGGGAAGGTATAAAAAGGAAAGGAGAAACCTTTTTTTGCTAGAGCCTGGGCAGCGCTCAGAGATCACTTACTTGCCCTGGGTGTCTCTTCGGAGGGTCTCAGGTTGGTCTGACGGGAGCAGGGGCTGCAGCGCTGGGGGTTGCAGCTCCTTGGGGAGCCGTTGGACACGTTGCCAGATCTCGAGGCAGACGTCGTCCAAGCTGTCCCAGGGAGTGTTGTCGTGGATCCACATGTGCCTAGGGAAAGGTCCCAGTGGGAACAGATCCTTAGATGTTGCCTCTGGAGCTGAAAACTTCTTCCTATCTGGGAGCATCTTTCTGCCTCTTCGCGTTCACAAACGGTCTTTTCGAAAGAGGTGGTTTGTGTTGGTGATGAGGAGCCATGGCAACCGCGGAACTCTGGGGTCTGGTGACTGGCAGGAGGGGCAACAGCTGGAACCATCCATTGGGCTGCCAGCAACAGGAGTGGAAATGGCAGCATTGTGTCCTTTCACGTGGCTGACAGCGTTCTCCAGCACAAATCTTTTAAATATGCTCCAGTTCTTCAGCTTTCAGCTGTCCCTGCCTCTCCGTACCTGAGCTCTGTAGTGCTTCTCATGTGCCTGGTGGCTGAGCCCGGTGGCGTGTGCAGAGAGCTGTCCTCTGGTCCTTCCTTCTCTCGCCCTCAGCCCCTCATCTTTCCACTGGCATGAGATGGAAGGGCAGAGCTATGCTCTGCTCAGGGTGTTCCTGCTTTAGCCTTTACTTTTATTTTGCCACAGCTCAAAGAGAAGGAACAGCCTCCGTGTCTGAGGCCCATGTAGCAACACAATTCATCCCTGCTCAACTGGTTTGTGTCCCTGATACTCTTCACGGCCCACTCTCGATCCACCCTCCGCAGCATGTTGTGTACAAGTCTGCTCTATCAGCAGACATGAGGAGGAGGGACTAATTTTGACTTCTATCTCTCAATAGCTGAACCTTTTTTGATGCTTGGCCACCTTCTGTTCGTGCTGTGAACATCTCAAGTCTGTACCACCTCGGGTCGCCGGGACCATGGGGCTTCTGCTACTGCAGGTTTAGAGTCATGACCTTCTGTCACTTGTCTGTGTTTCTGGAAGCACAGGGACACTTCTGCCCCTCTGTGATGGAGGGGGAGAGTATCCTTAGCCCGTCTAGGGCTACAGAATTTTGCTTTGGGTGCTGTTTATTCTCACCATCCTCTGTGGTATTTTGGATGCTGGGCTATAAAAGTTGATCTAGGTATGGAAATACAAGGCAAACTATTTTTCTTTTTTAAAAAAACATAAATGGTATGTGTATGCCAACAGCTGTGTATTGAATTCTTTGATAGCAAAATCATTACACAGTGCACTAAGACCTTGGCTCTATACTTATCTCCTTTCAGATAATCCAGAACTGGACTCTCCTGTCATGTAAGTTAAATAGTGACTGCAGTTTCTTGCTAACAGAGATATTATTCATGTCTATCTCTCAACTCATGCTTATGCTCCGATGAATGCTCTTCCCCCCCCAGTAGTGATAATATGTGGTTAAAAGGGAATAAATGTAATGAATTGTGTGCCAGTTAGTAAGTCGCTTTGGTGTTGTGTTTTTTTCCCACCATACCGTACCTATGGTACCCCCAACAACACAATCGCTACAACACAACTTGTATCGCCAGAGGAGTTGTGTTTGTGAGCCAGGGTACTGTCCAACTTCTTTGGAGCATGGTGCGTGTGGGAGAGAGGAAGAGAAGAGCCCTACAAATGTGACTTTTCTGTCAAAACTAGAGGGAAAACCAGGTTTTGGCACTCTTTGATTCTGCCAGTCTGTCTTTTCCTCCGGGAAGGTATTGTGAACACTCCATTTGTACCTGTGAATTGCTCTCGGCTCCACGGATGCAATTGCTGTTAACTTATTTGATTTGGAGGAATAGCAAAACGGATCAGACTGTTTTGGCAAGGAAGGCGGGGTCCTGTATGATAAATGGAATATGGAAAAGTCGGCTGGATATCTGCAGAGAGTGTGGAGGGCAGGGGCCGTGCCGGCAGCAGGCTCCTCCAGCCCGGGCTCCGACTGCGGGTGGCAGTGCAGAGCAGAATTTCTCTCCTGGTGGGTGCTTACACCGGAGACAGGATTTCTCTTTTAATGGAGAGGTAATTTTGCAAGGTGAGAAGCGAAGCGAGTGGTAGGGGTTAGAAACGAGCTGTTAACCAGAACCTGCAAACCCGTCCTTGATGAAGATGGGTTGTAATAAAGAGTTGGCGATTGCCGTGGTGGTTTCTGCCTTATTCATCAGCCTTGTCCATTTAGCAAATAAATGCAGTAATTTTTTTATTTTTCTTTTTCGAGGGAGACTTCGACCCTAAACCCCGGTGGTTTTGAGAAGCAAACTGAGGAGGAAACCCTCGATTTGAAATAGATATGATTTTATTAGCCATGAATGAAGTGCAATTGTGTCTCCTCAATGACTTTATTATGCGTGTGGATTGTTCCTGATGCAGCGCTGGCTGACTTTGGCTCAGCCCATGCCCTGCTGGCGTGCTGCAACCAAGTCACATCTTCAGCTGAATGCAGGTTTGGGATGGGGGGATTCTTGGAGGTGACTAGCAGTGTCAGGGAGGGAAAAAAAACCCCAACGCGTGGAGCTGTGAAGTGTGGGACCCTGTTCTCAGATCCCTTTATATTTGGATCTGTGCCTTTGAACAATAAGGTCTATTTGAATAAGATACTGCAGTTTAAACAGACATAAAGCAACTCTTTCATGTAACAGCCCTGGTTGCCTTGGCTCTTGGCATCGGTTCACAGTGTAGGCAGTGGAAGGATTGAAATGCAGAGGGGACACAGGGAAAGTGAGTGAGAAAGAGGATTGATTTGAGGGTGGAGGGACAGATTTGCAAGCCCTCGATATAATTTGGGTTTTTTAATGCTGTCAAATAAGCTCATTCAAGGCAACCGGAACAAGACCGAAG
>NW_009734760.1:0-11643 GCF_000703405.1 Apaloderma vittatum | reverse complement strand
AAAAATAATAATAAATAAATAAAAATTTTAAAATTTTTTTTTCCTCTCCAGTCATAATTTTTGTGCAGACACCCCTAGTATGAGCACCTTACCAGCCTAGAGGCTGCTCAAAGAAAATATTTTTGAAGATAAACCATTATAATACTCTATGAGTAGGACTGATATGGTCAGCTTTTAAGAGTTATCTTGCTTGAGGCTTCTTTCTGATAGTGTCCTGCAACTGTACAAAATCCTGAAAAAAGCAATGACATTTTAATTTGTTCTTTTCTATTAGGGACAGGAAAAAAAAAAACATTTGAAGTTCTGTCATAAAAACATGGAGAGGAATTTGGACCTTAAATCAGGATAACACTCTGAGTTGGCATGATGCTGGAAGCTATGGACAGGTTTGGTGAACAAAACTATGCAGACCAGCATTCAGTCTAACAAGTGTTTCTAATTTTGGTGGCTGGCATGAAGTTTAAAGTAAATTCCATGTTTAAACAGATGGTGAAATAGTAAACTGGGCACAGAGCAGAAGTCCTGGCACAATCCTACCATATGAGACCACTGCAAGATTTAAGACCAACTTGACATTTTCATGATGAAGTATTAAGACAAGGCATACTATAAGCTGGGAATAGTGTATAAACTACAGATGCCATCATAATTTCTTGGTATACCTACAAAGCCCTGCTTGTTCTGATAATACTTGTTTCCATGTTGCTGTTTGTATTGTCTTTCAAGCCTCACATAATTTAAACATAACTTCTGTATAGAAGATACAACCTCTTGTAATAAGTGTCAGTGACAAATACAGAGTTGCAATTTTTTATGTAATCTGTTAAATGGATTCCTGGTCAAAACTTCCTCTTTTACACTGTAACATATTACTGTAGATTTAAAAATGCATTGCATCTGTAAGGGTCATATATGTTCTGTACCTGTAATCAATATGCAATGAGGGATTCATCTTCCTTACCCACCATCTGGCTTTTTCTGTCCATGTACTATGCTAACATCATAGGTATTAAAAGATAACAGGCTTTTTATTAACTCTGCAAAGCCTCAGAGTAGAATTGATTGTTTTGCTAATTGGCTGAGGGAGGGGGAGGACCCCACAGAAACGAACATCTTGCTCCTCCTACCAAAAAGGAAGTCAACACCTTCTCATCATAGTCTTCCCTTCAGACAAAAACTGTTGACATTAAGGCCCAACGGAGCAGTGGAAATCTCAGAGCACAATACCAGGAAAAAAAGGGGAAGGGATTAGACGTTTTTTTTATGTTCAAGAATTTGCACCTGTAGTATTACTAATGAGTTTTTTATTGTAATAATTTAGATAGTGTGTGTTAGAAACATTGCAACTGGGTTAATAGTAATAAATGTTTGTTTTCCTTTGGTTGCACTCATAAAATTTTAAGTAAACTAACAATAAATTCTTCACTTCAAAAAACTATTCACCTTTTTGAATACCACTGTCTAGACAAGTAAAGGGAAAATAATAAAATGTACGGCCCAAGTGAGCTAAATATACGTATCAAAAGCATCCTAGAAGTTACATTTAACTTCTTTGTAAGTTCTATAAGAGACACTATATTAGAGATAATGAGGGATTAGCTGAAGTAAAAAACTGGAAGGAGGAGTGAAAATAATAAGGAAAATACCTCATGAGTCCTGGAGACAGAATGCTGAACTAAAAGATGTCAAAACTGTCTGAGGACACAAACTGCCTTTTGCATGCATACTGCCAAACTTCAGTGTCTACTTGATCATTTCCAAAATTTAATTCTAAACTTGTGGGAAACATATGGCCTCTGCATGCATGGATTTTACTTTCCATAACAGGCTTCCAAAGAAACTTCTAGGTTTTGTGTTACGGGAGGACATAAATATCATTTATTTACTAGAAATCCACTGAAATCCAATCTATACTAATATGACATAGTCATGCAATGTTCTAGGGAACATCGCTTCTATTTTTTGTTTCTCTGAAATGAAGAACACCATCAAATTTCTTCCAGCTATTTCATTTGCTTAACCTTTTGTTTAATGCCCTTTGTTAGGAGAGGGGTTTTTTTTTGCATTTTCTGTATACTGTTTCACTCTATTTCTAGCTCAGTCTTCAATGATTTCCCATAGTAATTCCCAGGATTCACCTGATCTGTCCCTTGAAGTCCTATATTCTGTGTTTTGTGTTTTACCTTTACTTTCTAAAGATTTTCTAAAGCTATAAGGACTGAGCCTTACAAACCCTTGAAGTGGTGCTGGAGCCCTTCAGGGAGTGCAATCACCCAAAGCCAGCAGCAGAGGGGTAATTACGCCAGTAACATTGTGCCAAGGTCACCAACTTAGCTGTATTAGAAATATCAGATTTGGGTACAGATGTAGGAAAGCTGGTACCAATATGAAAAAAAAAATAATTAAGATAGTTTATTTGAGAGGGACTGAGAGTCGTAAAGGAGAAAGAACCAGGGAAAGAAAGGAAACAGGGAATATGAATTGCAAATCATGTGATCAGTGCTGTTTCATGGGTCATGTTAAGCAGCTTTGCATCTGAATACGGCAATTTGGAACAGGACCGTAAATCCACTATTCCACTCTACATAAGCCTGACCTGGTTCCAGTGTATGGAGGGACCTGGCATGGCTTCCGTGGCATGGGAGAATAATTAGGACAAGGACCATGAAGCACTACAGGAGATCAGATAATCTGCCAGTACTGAAAAGAAAGTAATAATTGTAGACTGGCACTGTACTGGGCAGAGAAATTATACATAGGGTCCGTAAGAAGATTAAATGTTTAAAAGATGCCAGTCATTGTGTCATGGAATAATTACTTGGAAAACTCACATAAGAGAAAATATCTGATTTAATCCTGAAAAGCGCCCTACAACTAGTTCAAGATGTTAGAATATAAAGGCCACCTAATATTAAAAAACATAACGTACATTCAAAACAGCTTTCTTGTAGCTGGGAAGGCAAAAATTTGAGGTTCTGAGCTTTGAAGATGAAGAATTGTATTAGAAAGAAATTAAACTACTTACCTGAAAGAATGAAATGTTTATTCATTTCATGCTTGCAGAAGGGATACAATATTAAAAGCTTAGGCTAAATGTAGATTGCCATAAAAAATGGACTTTGAAAAGATGTCATTAGTGGAAAAAAAATACCCTTCAAAAGTAGAAACCACTTCAAAACGAGTAGAATAGAAAAAATCCTTTCAGAGATTTTGAGAACTAAAATGCTCAAGGCATTAAAACCAATAATAAATGTTTCGACTCACAATAAGCAAACAGCTTAGTACAGGCTAGCATTAACTCAGTATATAGTTAAGATGAAAAAGTAGCATACATAAGAAAAGCCATACTCAAGGAAGAGAATTTCAGTGTTTACCATAGGGAAATTTAAGAAGTTTCTAAAGCAGAGAAAAGAGAATAAATCTGAGAAGTTGCCTCAGACAGAAGTGTCAACTGAAGGAATTTAAAATACTAATTCAAATAATAGTAATGTGCCATAATTTCTTTATATTCATTGAAGAAATGCTAGAGGAATATGAACTCACTAAGCCACAAACTATATAGAAAATATCTTTTAAATTAGCCTCAAAATGAGAAGAACAGAATGTGACCAATAAAATGAGGGTTCATAAAGATCTCTTTATGTTTTCTGAAGAATTATAAACTAGTAATTTCCATTTCAGATAAACTCATAGTCCTAGAAGAAGAAATGCAATTATAAGATACATGAATAAATATTTACTGGGGAGAGTCGATGTGACTTTTGTAGAGAGCAGTTGTGCCCAGTAGAGTAATTTTTTGAAGCAGGCAGCAAGTTTAAATTAGGAGTCTGCATTGTACTTATGTATTTTCAGATAGATGATATAAAGATTTCCAGACCTAAAGCTGCCTATAAGAACTCGCTGGTTAGCTCAGTGGTTTGAGCAAGGTGGTGACAACAATGACAACACCAAGACTGCGGGTTCGATTCCTGCTTGGTCCCCATGCGTTGCCTGGTCTAGTCGAGAGATGGCATCCATGCCCAAATCAGGGAGGTTGGATTAGATGATCTTCAAGATCCCTTCCAGCCTAGGCCATTCTATGATTCTATGCACTTCATGATACTTACCTGTTGCTGAAACAAGTCATTGAAATGGAATGTGGACAGTTAAGCATATAAGAAACAGGCAGGATCTAGGAGAAGCCAGTCTTGCAAAGTTGATCCATTCACCAACATGCATTAGAACCACGGCCACCAGATAAGCACATGAAGCATTAGTAATCAGAGATTCCTTATTTAGAGGTAGTGTTTCTTGTACACTTTATCTAAGCAACCATTGCTAGATGCTGTAATTGATACAGAATCAATAAGATTATTGGGGCTTTATAAGAACAAGATAATCACAAGAACAGAGAACGTTAAGGTGAGGGAACTAAACCCAATGAACTGCAGTTATATATGTTAACCAAGCAAGGTGCTGCAAACCAGTTGACCAAGACCCGTGGGCTGTGAGTCCAGAGATACCCATATACGACAAAGGAACCCAAGAGTCTGTCAAAAGGACAACCATGAGAAGACCACCAGGGGTCTCAGAGAGCCACTGGAGACCCTCCAAAAAGACTAATGAGCATGCACAAACAGGGCAGAGCCTATAATAATGATTTCCAGGAATTAATTTGAATATATATTAATCTGGGAAATGTAGTGAGTATATATGTTTCTGTATAACATAAGCATTTCCTCAGGTGCTATAGGGCATACTTTGGTGTATTATAGAGAAATTAATGAATTTTGAATGATACAAATTTTGCAGGAGTAAAGACTGTGTAGACAGGCTTGTGGAAGGAAAAAAAAGGCTTCTATGGAGGTGAGTGGGAGTTTGTAAAGTATTTTCATGCTAGTAAGTTACTACTAGCATACTAGTAGTGTGAATTAGATGAATGGACAGTGGAGTTGATTGAAAACTGGCTGAAAGAGCTCAGAAGGTTGTGATTAGAGGCACAGAGTTTGGTTGGAAGTCTGTAAAAAGTGGTGTTGCCCAGGAGTCATTACTGGGTCCAGTCCTGTTCAATATATTCATCAACGACCTGGATGAAGGTATGCAGTGTACCCTCAGCAAGTTTGCTGATGACACAAAACTGGGAGGGGTAGCTGACATGTTGGAAGGCTGTGCTGCCACCCAGCATGACCAGGAGAGTTGACAAAGAGTAACCTTATGGAATTCTACAATGGCAAGTGCACTTAGGGAGCAATAACCACATCTATCAGTGAATGTTAGGGGCTGACCTTCTGGAAAGCATCTCTGCGGAAAAAGACTTGGGAATCCTGGTGGACAGTAGGATGACCATGAGACAGCAATGTGCCCTTATGGTCAAGAAGGCCAATGGAATCCTGGAGTACATCAAGAAGACCGTGGCAAGCGGATGGAGGGAGGTCATTCTCCCCTTTACTGTGCCCTGGTGAAGCTGCATCTGTAGTGCTGGATCCAGTTCTGAGCTCCCCAGTTCAAGGACAGGGAACTGACAGATGGGATACAGAAAAAGGCTGTAAAGATGATTAAGGGGCTAGAAGACCTCTCATGAAAAAAGGCTGAGGGATTTGGGGCTTTTTAGATTGGAGAAGACTGAAAGGAGATCTTATCAATATTTATAAACATCTAAATGGAGGGTACCAAAAGGATGGGGTCAGTATTTTTTGTTGTGCCTGGTGACAGGGCAAGAGATAAAGGGCAAAAATCTCAACAAGAAGTTCCATCTAACCACGAGTAGGAATTTCTTTACTTTGAGAGTGGCAGAGCACTGGAACAGGCTTCCCGGAGAGGTAGTGGAGTCTCCATCTCTGGAGATATTCAAAACCCACTGGGACACCATCCTGTGAAATCTGCTCTATGTGATCCTACTTTGGTAGGGGTGTTGGTTTAGATGTTCTCCAAAGGTCCCTTCTAACCTCTAACATTCTGTGATTCTACAAAAACTTAAAAATCTCCAGTTTGAAGTGGGAACTGAGATGTTTCCTAAAACCATGAACTCAGGATTCTCTGTTACTAATAAAATCCTAATGGAGCCAAGTACCTTTGCTAACAATCAGTTTTGTTATATTAATCCTTTAAAGGTTATACTAATCCCTTAAAGGTAAACTTAAAATCTTCCTCATTGTCTGTTTTCACAAAACATTTCACTAGGCTTTGCTTTAGTGTTGCTGTGAAAAAAACGGATACGATAGATCTTATCAGTTTTAGGTATCATGTACAGGAAAATGCGAAGAAAGAAAGAAGCTATCATCCTCCACTGGCTCTCAAATGAGTACAAAGTGGACTCTAGCTATGTTTATTGTACATAGACTGTATACAGCCTACAGGTTGCTGTATGAAGTACTATGACTACAAGCAGTTATTATGGCCATAGCCTTTCAGAGTGTTTGAAGAAAATAGAAATTCTTACTCTAACTTACACTATGTCAGCTGTATTTTACAGCTCCTGGCACAATTTAACTTCATTGAATTAATAAGAGAACTTTCATTTAAAGTATTTTGTGTATTTATGTTGCCTAGAACCTAGTGGGAATTTCTATTCATCAATTTTTTAAAAGCATGGAGTTGAAATTATGATATACTACCATATCATCAAGGGTTCTTACTTTAGACTCACTATAAGAATCATCCTAAAATGTTGTTTCAGATACTTTATAGAAAGGTATTCTTGTGATCTGTGGTTGCACTTAAGCACATTAATGGTCCAACCTAACTTAGTGTGAAATGGAGCTAAGAAAAAATGTTGCTGTATTTCATTTTTTCCACATAATCATAGCAGTAGCAAATCACAGAAGTGTTTAAGTTGGAAAAGACCTTTAAGATTATTGAGTCCAGTCATTAACCTAGCACTACCAAGTCCACACTAAGCATAACACTAAGCACCACAACTACACATCCTTTAAATACCTCCAGAGATGGTGACTTTCAGTGAAGAAATTTTTCGTAGTATCTGGTCTAAACCTCACCTGGTGCAACTTGAGGCCATTTCCTTTTGCCCAATGAAAAGCCTTGGTTTTCTGTGATGTTTTAGATTGACCAAACCAGCCAAAACCTGTCTCTATTGGATGCTCAGAATGAGCCAAATCATATCTCTGCAAAACAACCAACTTCTGCAGGATTTTTTTAAGATAAGTTAGGGCTAATATTTATCAGGTTTTGATAGTAAAATGGAGAAACTATAAGTGTCTTCACATTTTGCACTTTAAGCTGGACAATCAACAGCAAAAGGAAACTGAAGCCAAGAGATTTGTAAGACTCAGAGAAATATGATGTGTCTGAAAGCATAGCCCAAATATCATCCCTTCACAAAGTCTAACTCTTTATTTACTGCATGAACATGGTAAAAAGTTTTCTCTAGTCTCATTGTTTTGAGTGGAACATATATGTGCATCTATGTATGCTGCAACAAATCTTCTCTGTGATACAAAATATTTCTTAATGCAGGGAGTGTGGCTCAGAAATACCTAGAAAATTTTCTGCTAGTGTATTAGGTAGTCAAGAATCAAGACCAGAGCCTTATGTGAATTTTATTTGTTACTGTAATTGGGACTGGAAAACGTCAGTGTGATGCATATTCTAATGAATGGAAAACTAGGAAGATTCTCTTCCCTTCCCTTCCCTTCCCTTCCCTTCCCTTCCCTTCCCTTCCCTTCCCTTCCGCCTTACTCCTTACCTTGGTTTCACCATCTGTGCCAAGCAGCTGAAAAAGTCTCTGCAAACGTGCAGAGCAGATTTTAGAAATCTTAAAGCAGCACCATGGTATTTGAAATCTAGTAAGTTTCTCTTCCCTTCCCTTCCCTTCCCTTCCCTTCCCTTCCGCCTTACTCCTTACCTTGGTTTCACCATCTGTGCCAAGTAGCTGAAAAAGTCTCTGCAAACGTGCAGAGCAGATTTTAGAAATCTTAAAGCAGCACCATGGTATAAGCTAAAAGACAGCAGTGAGAATGAGTAAAACAGGTCATTGTGAGAGGTCTACAAATATTTTGACTGAAAGAGATTTATGTTAGTTCATTTAGGTTGGAAGAGACCTTTAAGATCATCAAGTCCAATCATCAACAAAATATTGCAAAATCCACTAATAAACCACATCGCTAAGCACTACACATGTACACATCTTTTAAATACCTCCTGGGATTGTGACTCAACCACTTCCCTGGGAAGCCTGTTCCAATGCCTGACAACACTTTTGATGAGAAATTTTTCCTAATATCCAATATAAACCTTCCCTGGTGCAATGTGAGACAATTTTCACTTGTCCTTGTTTCGTGGAGGAAGAGCAACATAAATTTATCTGTGTGTCCTTGAAACAGACTAATATTTTCTATGGAATTGGCTGCCACAGTTGATCAAAGTGTTTCAGATCCCAGGATAAATGGCATCTAGAATAGGGTTCCAGCATAACTAGTTTATTGGTAAAGCAATATATAGGGTTCCATCACCATCAACTGCTCCTCTTCCTGGTATTAACGTTATCCAACCTGCAGTTAATGAAACTACATAGGCTCATACTGAAGGCTGTTCAAGTACAGTTATGCTGGGTAACTTTAACCTAGAGACTAAGCACATTTTAAAGAAATCCCTTTCTGCCTTTTTAAAGGTTGGGAATGTTCACATGAGAAGCTAGGACATTTCATACAAGTGACATCTCTTTCACTTCTTCAGTGAAAAGGAGATTCTTTCCTTCCTTCTTTGCTTCACCAAGCTGTATGTGTTGTAATTTCTTACATAGAAGCAAGCCCAGAGCCATCTATAAGATGTATTTGATACATAATTCATCAAGCATTTCTGTTTATAGTCATAGAAACTAACACTCACGAAAGTGGTTGTCATAGCAATTAATTGTCAGCATTTCTATTCAGAGGTGAACTAAGGCTGGCATCTGTGAAACCTTTTCACATCAGAATTCTACATCATATGCTTGAGAAACTAATTCTAGGGTTTCAGTTTAATTAAAGTCAGTGGAATGATTCTTTGTGTTCGTGCCTGCTATGTCCAAGTAATGACATCAATTAGTGTCTGTACAAGTTAGGATTTAGTAACGGATGGGGACTATTTGGTCAGTATACTTTCATTGTCATAAGGAAAAATCAATTTATGTACTGCATTGTGTTAGATTTTTATGATTCATACAGTATTACAAGAATTAGATTTTATAGCCATTCTTCTTGTTTTATCTCATTATCAGTGGAATCTAACCTTCCACAATTTAGTTTACTTAGTTTAATAACATGCTCAACTCTTCCTGAACGCAATTAAATAAATCTCTATTTTTAAGAAAGTGGGTAACTTGGCTTCCTTTAAGACATTTATGAGCTTGACAACATTCTACTTAAAACATAAAATTCGAGACATTGCACAGTGATGGATCCGAGTACAGTGAAATTGGTATTTTGCTACATGGAAAAAAAAAACAAAATAAAAAAAGGTATATTCGGATTTCAGTGTCAATATGCTTTTAGCTTGCATTAAGATTTTTGGCTATGTTTTTGACATATGCGTTGGTATCCCTAACAAAGAAGATCTCACAAAGAGTTTAAATATGTGTCTTCCATCAGATTTAATTAGATTGAACAGAAATACTGAACTGTGATTTTGCATATTTTCTTTTGAAATAAAGTCGCAAATCTGAAGACTGAATTATTTTCTTCTCCAAAACCTGTCTATCGTTCTAAAAACCGGAGGTGATTATATACCTTCTAAAACCTTGGTATACAAGATTTAGGAGGAGTCTTATTTCTTCACGCAGACTTGAACATTGATCAGATGAGATGTGTGAAATGCATTTTTTTTGCCCCAGTCTACTATACAGTATTGTTTCAGCTTCTCACAGCAGATAACAATTTGTCACTGTCATAAAAATATAGCATCATCTATCAAAATGTGTAGTTCCCTCAAAGTGTTCTGTATTTAAAACGTAAAGATATTGCGGATCATCTTTGACATACATTGCTAAAAAGGTGGAACTCTTTTTTGCTGTTTCTTACTGATGTTATCATTCATTAGCAAAACACACCAGGCTGCAAAACAGCATAAATAAAGAAAATGATGCTGAAGGTAACTGGCAACTACAGAGAGAACAGCTTTGTGCATTGTGTCCATCTCGGTTGTCTAGCCACTTCGGAAACAAACTCTTCATAACACACTTTGAGTACTTCATAGACTAAAAGTGATGTATACAGACCACAAATCATCCACTGTAGAAGAAGAAGATCCTAGTATTTTAGTATTTAGAGTTTTAGTTTGTTAGTTTGGGTTTTTGAAGTGATTTTTTTAATGCACTTCCTTATAAAGATGGATCAGAAAAGTCACCGGTTTCTACAGCTCTGTAGAACATGATTGGTATGTGTTGTTTATATCCCTGTTGTAATAAAACTGACATTCAGTGAGATAAAAGAAAGTTAATGAACATGAAGTAAATGATTTTATTATGAGAAAAATTTCCATTTCAGAATCAGACATTCAGAAACAGATTTCCTTAGTACTATCCTCTTGTAATAATAGTGCCTGAAAGACTTTGTTCAGTGGAGTGTGGGGTTTGTGCATGTTTATGGGCAAGTTTTGAGGTGTTTTCAGGATTCTCAGTGTGGAGCTTTCCTATTTCCATTTTCAATGAACAGACCACATCTTTTAAGCAATAAAGTAGATAAGTGTGGTTTCCATCCCTATAAAAGCAGCCGTTAGCCTATGTTCAAAACAGATTGTCTAAGTGTTTTTGCTGCTCATTGTTTTCCAACAGTTTGTGAGACTATGGGGAAGAAGAACCAGGCAAGGAGGAAACACTGAGGGCAAAAGTTTCTGAAGAGATATTGGAGGCTAGGTGATATGAAATGAGTTCACAATAGCGAACAAGAGAACTAGTTACTTGGTTTCTCACATTTGCTGTGTTATAAAATAATCAGTATCACGTGAAAAAAAAAAAGCAAAACAATTTAATCAATATTTTGTTCTTCAACAAATTGCTGATTTTTAGAAAGTTGATGATAGATATTTTCAATTGCTGATGCTGTAATTCTAAAGGCATCACTAAAGATTGAAGAATAGGAAATAATCTAGAAATACCTTCAGAGGAAATGGTAAGAAATACATATTTATGACTTATATTTTGTAACATCATTACTGTGATTACTCAAAAAAAGCTGTTCAACAGTTTCTCTAAAAATTTTCTAATATCCCTTAAGAAACAGAATTTCAGAAACATTAGTTCTGCTCATCTGTATTTTGTTTCTAATTTCCTGAGGTCTTTATGTATGAGACAGGCAATATTAATATTGAGCAATTTAACACACAGCTCTTCATGAGAGATTCTGGAGGAAATACATATGAAACAGCTTTGTAGATGACTCAGTGAAATCTTACAGTTTATATGTATCAGACAAATCAGTGAAATCTGGGAATATCAGTGAAGAATGGAAACCAGACCTGCAGTTAAACTGTAAGTCTTATAACAGATAAATAAATATCCATTCTCAGAGAAGTTGTAAGGCCTAAAGCCAAATCATAGACTAAATGGATAAATGTGACTTAATTATACCAGTTAGGCACAGCCCAGTGCTGGAACAGTACAATATATTCTCTAATGTGTGGTGGTTTGGCCCTGGCCAGAAGCCAGGCACTCACCAAAGCCGCTCTATCACT